>NW_024038135.1:0-82702 GCF_016077235.1 Cyprinodon tularosa | reverse complement strand
CCTGTTGAACTTTTACTCTGCGTCTCTCTGTTTGGCTTCACTGCATGTGGGTCCGAGCCTTAGATAAAATCATGACAAAAAAGTTACCTATAAAAGTACAGAAATAAGAAAATGCTTTGAGAAATACTACCAAAATCTATATGCTCCAAAAGAACAAGAAGGAATGGACGAAACCAATACAATACTGAATGAACTACAGCTGCCTACTGTAACGTGTGAAGAAAAGGAAGCTCTGACCAAAAATAAAACAGCTCAAGAAATTGAAAAAGCAATAAACAAATTAAAACTTAGCAAATCACCAGGACCGGATGGATTTAATGCTGACTGGTATAAGATCTACTTAAAAGAAATGTCTCCTGTCCTTTCGAGAACATTTAATTGGGTTCTAAACGGGGGACAAATTCCTCCCTCCTGGAGGGAAACAATAAGATAAGATAATCCTTTATTTGTCCCAAAGTGGGGAAATTGCAGCGTTGCATCACAGTACAGTAGGAAAAAAGAAGAAGAAGAATAAAAAGTATAAAAAAAAAAATATATATATATATATATATATATATATATATATATATATATATATATATATATATATATACACACACACATTAAGTATATACAGACAGACAAGGCAACACTGGTATAAAGTGACAACAGTAAAGTTCGGTGCAAATGATTGATTGTATTAAATTATTGCAGATTTAAATAGGTATGAGTGATGTATACAGTAGATATGCAATAATAACAGGTAAAGTGACGGTGGACATATGGATGATACGGAGCTAGCATTGTTGGTTGTACAGTCTGACAGCAGCAGGAAGAAAGGATCTGCGGAATCTCTCCTTTATACAGCGAGGGTGTATCAGTCTTTCACTGAAGCTGCTCTCCAGAGCAGAGAGAGTGTCCTTCAGGGGGTGGTCCTCATGGTCCAGCATAGACATGAGTTTGGACAGGGCCCTCCTGTCCCCCACCTGCTGTACAGAGTCCAGAGGACAGCCCAGGACTGAGCTGGACCTCTTGATGATCTTGTCTAGTTTTTTTCTGTCCCTCTCCGTAATGCTGTTGCCCCAGCAGGCCACACTGTACAGGATGGCTGATGCCACCACAGAGTCGTAGAAGGTCTCACCCCAAAAGACCTCAAGAGGCCCTTCCTGTACAGAGCCTCCGTGTTGTGAGTCCAGTCCAGTTTGTTGTTGAGATGAACACCCAGGTACTTGTAAGTGTCCACCCTCTCAATGTCCTTTCCCTGGATGTTCACTGGGGGAGGGACGGTGGGACGGCGTCTGAAGTCCACCACCATCTCCTTGGTCTTTCCTGCGTTTATGAGGAGGTGGTTCAGCTGACACCAGTCCACAAAGTCCTGAATAAGTCCTCTGTACTCCGCGTCGTCATCATCTGTGATAAGGCCAATGAGGGCGGAGTCGTCGGAGAACTTCTGCAGGACGCAGCTGTCCGTGTTGTGTCTGAAGTCTGCAGTGTAGAGGTGAAAAGGAAGGGCGCTAAGACCGTTCCCTGGGGGGCCCCCACACTACAGGTCCTGATGTCAGACACACAGTCTCTCGTCCTCACAAACTGGGGCCGGTTTGTGAGATAGTCCAGGATCCAGTCGGCCAGGTCACAGTCCACTCCTGCAGTCTCCAGCTTGTCTCTCAGGAGCCTCGGCTGGATGGTGTTGAAGGCGCTGGAGAAGTCAAAGAAGAGAATCCTCACAGCGCTGCCGGGCCTCTCCAGGTGGGACAGAGAGCGATGCAGGATGGAGATGATGGCGTCCTCCACACCAATACCAGGTCGGTAAGCAAACTGCATGGGGTCCATAGCAGAGCTTACTGTGGTGCGGAGGTGACTGAGGACGAGCCGCTCCAGGGTCTTCATCAGATGAGACGTGAGGGCCACTGGTCTGAAGCTGTTGAGGTCACTGGCGTTCGGTGTTTTTGGCACAGGAACCACACATGAGGTCTTCCACAGCGCAGGGACGACACTTTGCTCCAGACTCAGGTTGAAGACTCGATGTATGACTCCACACAGCTCATCTGCACAGGACTTGAGGAGGCGCGGGCTGACGTTGTCTGGTCCTGCTGCCTTCATCTGTCTAAGGCGCCTGAGTTGCTCTCTAACCTGGTCTGTTGTGAGAGAGATGGTGGAGGATGATTCCCTGGATGAAGTGTGGGGAGGACGTAGGTGAGAGGTGGGGGTAGTGGGCTCAGGCACAGGCTGCTGAGCAGGGGGAGTGGTGGGGGGATGTGGTGGTGTCACCTCAAATCTCAGGAAGTGTGAGTTGAGGTCGTTGGCTCTGTGTATATTGCCCTCTGTCTGTGTCCTGGGGGGGTTGAAGCCAGACACAGTCTTCATTGCATTCCACACCCCACGGATGTTTTGCCTTTGGAGCTGTTGTTCTATCCGCTTCTTGTAGGCAGCTTGGGCCCTCCTGATATTTCTCCTCAGCTTCCTCTATGCCTCCTTCAGAGCCTGTTTGCTCCCTGACCTAAAGGCTCTCTTCTTCTCCTTCAGCAGAACCTTTATGTCCCGGTTGATCCACGGCTTGTTGTTAGGAAAACACCGTACCGTTTGAGTGGGTACAATGTTTTCGTAGCAGAAGTTGATGTAGTCCGTGATACACTCTGTCATGGAGTTGATGTCCTGTCCGTGGGGGTCACAGAGTTCACTCCACACAGTAGTGCTGAAGCAGTCTCTGAGGGCCTCCTCGCTCTCTGCAGTCCACCTCCTCACCACACGGGGCTCCACAGGCTGCCTGTGCACCAGCGGGACATAGACTGGCTGGGTGTATGATGTTATGGTCTGATCTGCCCAAAGGTGGAAGAGCAGATGCAGTGTAGGCCTCCTTAACGTTAGCAAAAAATAAATCCAGGGTTTTATTGTCTCTTGTGGGGCAGGTGACATACTGTGTATGTGTTGGGAGCACAGACGAAGGTTTTGCGCTGTTGAAGTCTCCAGTTGTGAGAAACAGAGCCTGGGGGTGCAGTGTTTGGAGCTTAGAGAGTGTGGAGCTCAGGATCTCACAGGCGGAACTGGTGTTAGCAGACGGTGCAATATACGTCGCTATGGCAACAACAATATATTTACAAAAACTACAGGTTGTAGTGCAAAAAAAAAGTAAGAAAAAGTGAAAGAGTGCGCGGAGCGATGCAACAGGCTGCTGCGTAACCAGCGCCTCACCCAAAAATGATAACAGTTATACCAAAAGAAGGCAAAGGCAAACTAGACTGTTCAAATTACCGCTCAATTAGTCTCCTTAACCAAGATTATAAAATCTTTACATCCATATTAGCCAAAAGATTAGAGCATATCCTCCCAGACATAATAAATTTAGATCAGACAGGGTTCATAAAGAAACCAGAGACAATATTAGGAGAACTCTAAACGTGATCAATCATATTAAGAAGACTGACAAACAAGCAATAATTCTGGGGCTAGATGCACAAAAAGCATTCGATACAGTGGACTGCTCATTTTTATTTAGAGTTTTATCCAAATTCGCCTTTTCCAATAAACTTATAAAAATAATTCAGGAACTGTACAGCAAACCTACAGGTAAGATTCGGATAAATGGGGGTTATCAGAAAAAATAAAAATTGAGCAGGGGTGCAGACAAGGATGCTCCATGTCCCCACTACTATTCGCCATATTTATTGAACCACTAGATCAATGGATCAGGCAAAGCGCTAAAGTTCACGGCATAAAGATAAATCATAAAGAACAAAAACTAGCACTGTTTGCGGATGATATTCTAATCTACCTTGCAATGTCTACCTGACATTTCCAGGTGGGGCCTACTGCCTTATCTGGGTCTCATGCAAAGAGTGGAAGCCATCAAAATGATGATGTTGCCAAAACTATTATATATTTTTCAGACATTACCAGCTGATCCACCTAAATCTATGTTTCAAGAAATTGACAAACTGATTTCAAGATTTATTTGGCAAGGAAAACAGCCAAGGACTAGATTTAAAACTCTACAGTTGAGTGAAAATAAAGGTGGCCTCTCCCTCCCAAACATGAGTAATTATTACAAAGCAGCACAAATAAATCCATTGGTGGAAATGTGCGACTCCTCCTACACAGCAAAATGGAAGGAGATTGAATGTACAATTAATGGTTTCCCTCTGCAAGCAGCAATTGGAAATACAGACTTAATAAAAGACCTGAAAGAACTCAATCCATGTTCAGATACAGCACTCAAAACCTGGTCAAAATTAGTCAAAGAAAATAAAGAGTCTTGTTTACCAATCAGATGGATAGCATATGATAAAGATTTTACCCCAAATAAAACAGACAACACCTTTAAAAAATGGATAGAAAATGGCTTAATAAAATACAATGATTTATATCATAAAGGCTGCCTGAGAACCTTTCAAGACGTTAAACAAAAATATAATCTTGATGATAGAGATTTCTTTCGTTATCTACAAACCACTACTTAGAAAAAACAAATAAAGACGAACCAGACAGAACATTTGTTGGCATTTTGAATATCTTTTTAAAATCATATCAGTCAACCCCCGTGAATAAACTAACATCCAAAATGTATAACTAAGGGGGGGGTACATTATATATCAAGGAGAGATGGGACAAGGAATGGGGACACCAAATTCACATAGAAGAATGGTTAGATATTTTGAATAACTGTTGGAAGTGTACATCATCACTAACGTCTAGAGAATTTGCTTGGAAGACTGTTACACGCTTCTTCAGGACACCGGCTCAGAGGGGCAAAAATGCAGATAGAGCATGTTGGAGGTTATGTGGGTCGAATCAATCTGGCCATTTCCATATCTTATGCAGCTGTCCAAAACTACTTTCTTACTGGGAAAAAAATTAAACAAAGTGTGGAGACAGTAACTGGGAATAATTTTGTCCTGAACTTTGAGACCATGGTCTTAGGGAAACGTCCAAACTGTGTAAAAGAATTCTATAAAACATATATGTTCAACATAATGCTAATTGCAAGCAAAAAGCAATCACTCGGAAATGGATGACTGATTCAATTTAATTCAGTTTATTTATAAAGCTCCAAATTCACAACACATGTCATCTCAAGGCACTTTACAGTTCAACCAGATCATACAGTCAGATTGATACAAAGTTTTCTATCTAAGGAAAAACAGTTGATTGCATCGATTAATTGACTCAAATACAATCCCTCACACTAAGCATGCTTGTAGCGACGTTCAACCAGCTCCCCTTGGATCTCTTCTTCAGGAGAATCTGAACTGTTTCTGATATAAAGGCTGCTTTTAGCTTTTATGTATAAAACAAAGTCAAACATTTTATACCAAGGAAATGGTCAAAATCTTTTCAAGAATGTCACAATAATACCAAACAATTTGAAATGACCAAAGGATTGAAAGTTACAGTGGTCTGCAAAAGTTTGGGCAACCTTGTTAATTTCCATGATTTTCCTTCATGAATCGTTGGTTCAGTTAAATATATCATATAGAAGACAAACACAGTGATATTTGAGAGGTGAAACGAAGTTTATACCATTTATAGGAAGTGTGCAATAATTGTTTTAACAAAATTAGGCATGTGCATAAATTTGGGCACCACAATAAAAAAAAATAACTCAATATTTAGTAGGTCCCCCTTTTGCAGAAATAACAGCTTCTAAACGCTTCCTATGAGAGTCTGGATTCTGGTTGGAGGTATTTTGGACCATTCCTCTTTACAAAACACCTCTAATTCATTCAGGTTTGATGGTTTCCGAGCATGGACAGCTCTCTTTAAGTCACACCACGGATTTTCAATAATATTCAGGTCTGGGGACTGAGATGGCCATTCCAGAACGTTGTACTTGTTCCTCTGCATGAATGCCTTAGTAGATTTTGGGCAGTGTTTAGGGTCATTATCCTGTTGAAAGATCCAGCCCCGGCGCAGCTTCAGCCTTGTCACTGATTCCTGGACATTGGTCTCCAGAATCTGTTGATATTTGGTGGAATCCATGCGTCCCTTAACTTTAACAAGATTCCCAGTCCCTGCACTGGCCACACAGGCCCACAGCAGGATGGAACCACCACCGAATGTTACTGTAGGCAGCAGGTGTTTTTCTAGGAATGCTGTGTTGTTTTTCCTCCATGCATGACGCCTCTTGTTATGTCCAAATAACTCAATTTTAGTTTCATCAGTCCACTGCACCTTATTCCAAAAGGAAGCCGGCTTGTCCAAATGTGCTTTAGCATACCTCAAGCGGCTTTGTTTGTGATGTGGGCGGAGAAAAGGCTTCCTCCGCATCACTCTTTTGTGCAGCATCTCCTTGTGTAAAGTGCGCGCAATAGTTGTACGATGCACAATGACTCCATCTGCAGCAAGATCATGTTGTATGTCTTTGGTGCTGGCCTGTGGGTTGACTTTGACTCTTCTAACCATTCTTCACTTCTGTTTATCCGTGATTTTCCTTGGTCTGCCACTTCGAGCCTTAACTTGAACTGCGCCTGTGGTCTTCCATTTCCTGACTATGTTCCTAACTGTCGAAACAGACAACTGATATCTCTTAGACAGCTTTTAGTATCCTTCCCCTAATTCATGATGGTGAACAATCTCTGTTTTCAGGTCATGTGACAGTTGTTTTGAGACTCCCATGTCGCTACTCTTCAGAGAAGATTCACAGAGGAGGAAAACGTACAATTGCCCCCCCTTAAATACTCTCTCATAATTGGGTTCACCTGTGTATGTAGGTCAAGGGTCACTGAGCTTCCCAAACCAATTTTGATTTCCAATAATTGGTTCTAGAGATTTTTAAATCAGTAAAATGACAACAGTGCCCAAATTTATGCACATGCCTAATTTTGTTAAAACAATTATTGCACACTTCCTATAAATGGTATAAACTTTTTTTCACCTCTCAAATATCACTGTGTTTGTCTTCTATATGATATATTTAACTGATTTTTTTTATCCTAAGAACCAACGATTTATGAAGGAAAATCATGGAAATTAACAAGGTTGCCCAAACTTTTGCAGACCACTGTATTTCTAATATCAGCTAAAAGTCAGAGTGACCAGTTTGATTGAAACCCGCAGAATTAATTTAGACTGTTTTTTTTTTAAGTGTGAGGCACTTAAACATGGAAAATAAGATAATTGCTTTATTAATCTTAAATATAAATCTATTGGGTGTTTTTTATTATTTTAAAATGCAACTTGCATATTTTGAAGGGGAAAAATGGGGTTATGCTTCTTTTTCTATGTCTGCTTCTGTCTCCTTGAACCCCAGTGGGCCTCAGCAGATGGCCGCTCACACTGAGCCTGGTTCTGCTGGAAGTTTCTTCCTGTTCAAAGGGAGGTTTTCCTCTCCACTGTCGCTACAAGCATACAAGTCCACCCCTGGCTATAACAGCAGTTTCATCAATATGTTTTTATCACTGCTGTTTATCAAAGCTGCACTTTCAAAAAATGAAATAGTCTAGAGAGCTGTTCTTAAAGAAATTACTTTTTGTTTAAACTTGTGTACAAAAAGACAAAATAAAATCTAAGTCAGTCTAAGTTAGGGCACCGCTGAGTGTTAAAGCACATGATTAGAACAGTCACACCTATTTGACTCTGTTTCTGTTTCAGCACAGAGGACTGGAACGTGGCTCAACATGAGGCGAGCAGAACAGTTTTTTGTCTCTGGGTCCAAAAGTCAACAAGATACAGAACATGTGTTCCTATTCTACAGCACCGGTTTAATCTGAACAGACTGCTCCAAAATAAAAGCCTTAAGGTAGAAAATCATTTAACAGACAGGTTTTCAGGAGGTTCCTTTGGTCCAGATGAGCAGTAACGGCATTTTGCTCCAAACAGAACCAGAATCATTTTAATCTGGACCAGAACCAACCAGATCAGCACCTCCAGGTCAGTCCAGGACAGATATTAAACATCTAGCAAGTTAATATTTTTACTGTATTTATTTTTTTCCAAGTCATTTTTTCACTATGTCACTCATACATTTATAAGAAATCTAATTTCCAAACTAAATATTTAGATTGTCAGCTAAAAATTGCCCATTACCCATTATAAATTGCCAGCAAGCTAAATATTAATTTTTTTAAACTAAATATCTAATTAGTTAAATAAATATTTAGCTCCAAACTCAATATTCATTTAACAAATTAGATATTTAATTTAACAAACAATATTTAGTATGAAAAAGGGAGTTTTCTTCCCACTTCCATTCCTGGATGGTTGTTGCCTTTTGTATCTATGCTTCTTTTTCTATGTCTGCTTCTGTCTCCTTGAACCCCAGTCAGCCTCAGCAGATGGCCACTCACACTGAGCCTGGTTCTGCTGGAGGTTTCTTCCCAGGGGTGGACTGGGACAAAAAATCGGCCCTGGCATTTTGGCTAGACTGGCCCACCACTTTTTTTTTTTTTTTTGGTGTACTGAATGTGTATACCAACTGTGCAATACGTTGAGGCCAGGTTAATGGAAATTAGTGAGAGTGGACACTTAAAATACTTCCAAAATCTTAGTTTGTTGACACTGTAAAATGTAAACTCCAGCACAGCACAGGAACAATTCTGAGATGAGAGAGAGAGAGAAAGAGAGAGAGAGAGCAAGAAAGAGAGAGAGAGAGAGATGTCATGGTTGGTTTAGGAATTAAACCCACATGCAGAACACAAACGGAGGCTAAATAAAAGTTTAACAGAGTTTATTAAAGGTTGCACAAAGATAACATGAATTGGATTCAGGTGAACTGGTCCGGGCGGGATTCTCAGGTATCTTGAAGAGGTCCAGGCTTTCTTTACTGAGAGAGGGAACCAGTTGGGTCCAGAGACTGTTGGTTCAGCAGAGTGCTCAGCAGCAGCAGCGTCTAGCTTCTGACTTTCCAGT
Source organism: Cyprinodon tularosa (assembly GCF_016077235.1). Classification (NCBI taxonomy): domain Eukaryota; kingdom Metazoa; phylum Chordata; class Actinopteri; order Cyprinodontiformes; family Cyprinodontidae; genus Cyprinodon; species Cyprinodon tularosa. The sequence goes on along the minus strand of NW_024038135.1, from coordinate 73,882 downwards.
GACAGACCTTGGTTGGGGAGATTAGCTCTTTCCCAAAGAGCAACAGGTGGATTCCAGAGTAAGATCTTCAGGTTTGGCTCTCTAGGGCAGGCAGGCAGGTAACAGGCTAAGCTCATCCAGAGCTTCAGACAAGAGGCAAGTTTCCTGTGAGCGAGAAGACAGAGACTGGTTAGAATAGGGTTTCTCCTTAGAGACAAAGATTCTAGTAGTTACAGAGGCTCAGGTTCGCTAACCAAACTTGGTCAACACTGCGGCGTTGAAGGAAGGTCTGGCTGCTGATTAAATAGGCAGGTCTCCTGATGGGCTGATGAGCTTCAGCTGTGCTGGAGGGCTCCAGCCCAGGAGATCCACAGCGCACTCTGCTGGAGAAGGTGGAGAATCTCCAGATACCAACAAGAGAGAGAGAGAAAGAGAGAGAGGTCACAGTCAATCACACATATTATCACGTTATATCATCATAAGAAGTTATTGTAAGTTGCTCATCAGATCTATTCAGTCTTCCAGATACTGTAGGGTAACATTGGACTACTGAGCACTCATTGTGTAAAAAAGGATGTCAATGACAAAATGATGAACCATTAGAAATCCTGTCAGAGAGGATGCACTCAGTGTAGGCTACAAAAAATCATCATTAGCCACCAGTGCTAGCATGAAGTTTATGGGTAGCAGCACCTGTGTTTACTAAACTAACTTTACCATGGAACATTAACCAACATATTTTTATTGGGGTTATGTTATTTTATCATATTCATCAAGGGGTTGGTTGGTTTATCCTATCATCATTACCAGACATCCCAAGTTCCAAAAACTCATTTCAGGGAGATGCTTATTCCCCAACCCCCCGCCCCCTGGGGACAACAGACCCACACCGTGCCCCATACACACACACTTAAGGCCAGCAGCTTTTCATCAACTGTTTATTAACTAACAGTAATTTCTTAAACACTAAACAGAACAGTATTGGTCTTTTATTCTTAATACTTTCAATCTTGTAGCCTTGAACATCAGTTGTGCTTTCTGTTTTTCATGGAACTTCAGCATACAGTGCACCTCACCACAGTGTCATCATTCCTCACCATGGCCGGTTCTAGACAGAGGCCAACGGGGGCCAGTGCCCCTGTAGATCATGTCCTGGCCCCTGTACTGAAGACATGATACTTAAAAGAAATTCTAATGATGATCTGGGCTGGAAAAGACGTTATTACTGAGAGGTCATTTGGATCTATTTCATTGTTTCATTAAAAATTCAGTTTTATTAATTATTCAAAAACAATGAGGTGATAGCTTCAGTGTATTGACATCTCAGTTTTCATCTGATAATTTTTTTCCCACAACAAATAATGCTCTAATTTTACAGATGAATTTAACTGTTTTTCTTGAGTTCAAATTCAAATTTATAGAAAACTATAGTTTTAACTTAAATTAAGTAAAAAAAAAATATGTAAAATTCCTAAATTTAAATGTATATCGACCTCATAAGAAATAGAATTTTTATTGAACCTAATTGAAAAGAAATTTCACTTTATGCAGCTCTCTTAATATATCTGATTCTCTTGCCCTGTTTTTTTTATTGCTTTTCTGAGCCCCTATGAAAACATGCTGCCCCCCTCCTGGCCCCCTGGTACATTTGGTCTAGATCCGCCACTGTTCCTCCATCTATTCCTACCGTAAACAATGCTGGACAAAGTTCCAATGGAGAGTGAAGGTGTTTTTCTACTTTCTGATTGGCCTAGCCCTTTAGACTGTCAGGGATGATAACCAATGGGCTGCAGTAGCCTGGAGAAAGGGCCGTATGATCGGAACAGACTCTTGCGCTGCTGATTTTATTTTTCTTCATGCATTATGCAAATATTATGAGGCAGAAATACAATAATAATAATAATAATAATAATAATAATAATAATATATAATAATAATAATAATAATAATAATAATAATAATAATAATAATAATAATAATAATAATAATAATAATAATAATAATACATATTATTAATATACATGTCGGGTCTGCCGTCCCAAACAGCACGCCCGATTACCAGTCCATGCCTGGTTCTTCCTGTTATCTTTCTTCCTGATCATCTCTCAGTCATGCTTATCCCTACATATACCGACAGTTAAAGAGGTCAGAGTGTGGTCTGAGGGCGCCATGGAAACACTCCAAAACTGTTTTGAATGGTTTGATTGGAACATCTTCAAGGCTGCAGCAACATATGATAACTTGTTGAATATTGATGAGTATGCCATGACTGTGTCAGCCTACATCAACAAACGTCAGCATAAAAAATAACATCACCACCCAGCCCAACCAACCACCCTGGATAAATGGAGAGGTGCAGAAATCGCTAAAAGCACGGAACTCAGCTTTCAAGTCTGATGATAAAGAGGCACTGAGAACAGCGCGTGCCAACTTAAACCGTGCCATCAGATCAGCGATGACAGCAACACCAGGAGGATGTGGAAAGGCATTTGGATGATCACACACTACTCTCTGACTCCCATCATGATGAAGTGCTTCCAAAGGCTGGATAAAGAACACATCGTCTCCAGTTTGCCCCCAACATTCGACCCATTCCAATTTGCCTACCGACGGAACCGCTCAACTGAGGACGCCATCTCTGCTTCTCTCCACCTGAGCCTGGCACACCTGGAGGAGAAGAACACCCAGGTGCGGATGCTGTTCCTGGACTTCAGTTCAGCTTTTAACACCATCATTTAACGACCGACTCTTAACAATAATAGACAGGTTTCAGGTATTACAAGCTAACGATGGAACCAAACGACCCGCTCATCGTTTACCATTTGCATGTTTCCAAGCGATACAAGGCTTTGTCTATATAAGACTCAAACTCACTGCGGATCCAGACATTTGAATTGAGAAAGCTTCCTGGAGAGGTGGAGAAACATCTTCAAATCTTGAAAACCAAGCCCAGTGGATATTTTTTTGAATTTTTACAGAAACACCATCATCCCACAGCATCTGATGGGCAAACTGGAACAGCTGGGCTTCAATACACCCCTCTGCTATTGGCTGCTAGACTTCCTCACCAACAGACCTCAGTCAGTCCTGGTCAGACAGCACACCTCTGATGTCATCAGTCTAAGCCCCTCACCTCAGGGCTGCTTCCTGAGCCCCCTGCTGTTCACCCTGATGACACTGACTGATCACATGGACCAATCACATGGTGAAGTTTGCAGACGACACCACGGTGGTGGGCCTCATCAGAGACGACAACGACCTGGACTACAGAGAGGAGGTGGAGCAGCTGGTGGAGCAGAGATAACAGCCTGATCCTGAAGGTGGAGAAGACCAAGGAGATCATGGTGGACTTCAGGAAGAACCGTCCTAACCACGCTCCACTGCTCATCAACAGCTCAGCTGTAGAGGTGGTCAGCAGCACCACATTCATCACAGACACCCTCACCTGGACTGGAAACACCACCTCACTGGTCAAAAGGGCCCAGAAGCGCTTGGACTTCCTGTAGAGGATGAGGAGAGACCCCCCCCCCCCCCCCCCCCCCCAACACCCACCCACCCATCCTCCCCACCTTCTCCAGAAGCACCATAGAGAGCGTTCTGAGCAGCTGTCTCACTGTGTGGTGTGGAGGCTGCAGCGCCTCAGACTGGAAGAAGGTGAGAACAGCAGAGAGGATCATGGGGGCTCCTCTTCCCTCCATTAAAGACATTTCATCCCAGCGCTGCGTGTCCAGAGCCCGTGACATCATCAATGACCCCTCACCCCCCCCACCATGGACTGTTCTCCCTGCTGCCCTCTGGGAAGAGGCTTCACAGCATTCAATGCAGGACCAGCAGGTTCTGCAGCAGCTTCCTTCCCCACCGCCATTACACTGATGAATGTTTTGTAGAAATGGGTTATTAAAAAAAAACCTGAATGTTAGAACTGTAACTATACAGTCATATGTTTGCATCACTGGTTTTCATCACAATGTTTTTATCACTGCTGCTTACCTTATCATGGCTGCACTTGAAAAAAATGAAATAGTCTAGAGAGCTTAACCAAATTTATTTTGTTTACACTTGTGCAAAATGACGAAATAAAATCTGTCTAAGTCTCTAAGTCTAAGTTAAAAGAAAATTTTTCCTCTCCACTGTCGCTACAAGCATGCTTAGTGTGAGGGATTGCTGAAGAGTCAATGAGTCGATGCAATCAACTGGTAGTTTGCAGTTATACTCATTCTGAAAGCCAAGTTAGCGCTTCCACATCCAGGGTATTGTCTCCCTTTAGCAGGTTATCCTTGCAGTGAAACCAGATTTGACCTGGTTGGATTTGATCAGAACTTAGCCTGTGAAGAACCAGATCTGGCATCAAACTAGACCCTTTGTTCCTGTGTGTCACTGTGACCCCAAACCACAGCCTTAGACCTGGGCACCCTGACTGCTGCTGCAGGCTTACTGCCCAAAAATGTGGAAGAAATGCTAAAGGTTTTCTGTACGATCATGTTAGCACATCAAAACTGATGAAAGCTAAGGCTAGGTGTGTGTCCGTATGGAGGAACGTTTCGTCTCATTGGTCCATCAGAGATCCAATGTGTGACGCAGCCCAAATGAAACAGAAGCAGAGCTGCGGTTCTAGATTTCCCTGTTTATCTTTCTCAGCCACCTACACTAAAACACTCAGCTCTGCTTCATCACCAGCTTATGAGGCCGCATGACCTTCCATCTCCCTGAAAACTCTGATTATCCTTCTTTGGTTTATTTTTGACAGAGGCAGATAACCCAGGAAAATGAAGATCAGCTGCTGAATTAACCGGGATGCAGGAAAACAAGGCAGGGATTTTTCTTTCCGGATCTGGACTATCCACCTCTGGTGTTTGATCATTTTCATAAAGCAAAATTGCATAATTCACATCGTAAATATTGTTTTAATAAAAGCCGACCAGTGAAGTTTGATTGCCTTCAATTTATGCTTTTAGCAACAACAAAAAAATCCCTTTGGTCTGAGGAAAAATGTCAGAGTTTTTGTGGGAATAAGAAATAAATGACAAATTTTCCCCAAACAGGTTTTTATAAGCGAAAAGAACAACAAAAATAAGGATTTTGTTTCGATAAAACAACCTGCTGCTGAAGGATAGGTCTATGTAATCACAAAACAAATAAAGTATTTTATGTGAAAACTGAGAGGCATGAATTAAACATCCCTGCTGCATAAATGACACATTAACTGCCACCGTTATGAATCAATCATTTTTATTTTGAATGTCAACTTTAAATGCTCCTTGTTTCTCCCATCAGATCACTTTATTTTTCATATGAACAAGTAAAATTGTAAAGACTGGTGAATACTTTTATTTGCCACAACCATCAAAAATAACATTTGAAGTGACTCTACTGGGAATAAAAGCAGCATCAGCTGCTTCGTTCTCTGAAAGGAACGTCACATTCCTGGAAAATCAGCAGAGCAGCAGAGCTGAGGAGACAAACACTGAAAGCCTCCAGATGGATAATCTTAGTTTATAATCCCTGAAAAAAAGCCTTTCTTCTAAACCTTAAAGTTTATATAAAGCGCCTTTTATTAACAGAGATGTACAACATAAATACATTTTAGTTATAAAAGAAATTACAGAAGGAGTAAATCATTGGTCCAGCCAGTTACATCCACAGAAAAAAATAAAAAGCTTATATCGCTATAACCAGGGGGGGATTTACCACTAGACAATACCAGGCAGGTTCCTAGGGCTCCAAGTTCCTGGGGGCCCCATAAACTGTTTCCATGTATGGTTAATACAACTATTCCTTATTTGTCCACAATTATTATGTTTTTGATAAAAATCCTTTGGCAAAAATGCCATCAGAGCGCTGATAATATTAAGTGTGTCTCAGCCCCCCCCTTCAGTGTCCACCATATTGGATCAGTCCATTTGCTGCACATGTTCAGAAAGGTCCAAACAGACAGCAGCAAACCATTTGAAAACAAACCATGCAAAGAGCAGTGTTGCTAACTTAGCGCTTTAGTCGCTATATTTAGCCACTTTTCAGACCCCTCTAGCACTTTGATTTCTAAAAAGCTCCTAGCGCCAAATCTAGAGACTTTTTTCTGCTACTGGAGACTTTGGAGACAGCATCTAAAAGCAGCGAACTCTGCTCTCCAGAGCGAGTACATTGATAACCCCGCCTCCTGCTCTCCTCTATCTTGTCTGCTGTCATGATTCATGCAGCTATTATTTCATCCAAATGAAAAATGGAGAACAGAGAAGCAGATCATGGCTTGTCTACAGTGAAAAGAAGGACTGGGTTATTTACTTTGGCCTTTTTGGAAACACAGGAAGGAGCAATCAGCTAAGTGAGCTTAGTGCTTGGAAAAAATCTTTCATTCCTTTAGAGACAGCATGAAAAGTCAGCTGAGTACAAAACATAGAGAGGAAAACAAGAAGAAAAGGGACAAGAAGAGAGGGACACAACCTAGAACAGATAATGGATTTCTATTCTATTAACATTTCTCTATCTGGAGAATGGGGCTGTTCTATGTGTTGTCTTCTCAGTTCAGAGGGGCCCCTGCCTGTCCTTGCCTAGGGCCCTATATTTCCTAAATCCACCCCTGGCTATAACAGCAGTTTCATCACAATGTTTTTATCACTGCTGCTTATTAAAGCTGCACTTTAAAAAAAATGAAATAGTCTAGAGAGCTGTTCTTAAAGAAATTACTTTTTGTTTAAACTTGTGTACAAAAAGACAAAATAAAATCTAAGTCTGTCTAAGTTAGGGCACCGCTGAGTGTTAAAGCACATGATTAGAACAGTCACACCTATTTGACTCTGTTTCTGTTTCAGCACAGAGGACTGGAACGTGGCTCAACATGAGGCGAGCAGAACAGTTTTTTGTCTCTGGGTCCAAAAGTCAACAAGATACAGAACATGTGTTCCTATTCTACAGCACCGGTTTAATCTGAACAGACTGCTCCAAAATAAAAGCCTTAAGGTAGAAAATCATTTAACAGACAGGTTTTCAGGAGGTTCCTTTGGTCCAGATGAGCAGTAACGGCATTTTGCTCCAAACAGAACCAGAATCATTTTAATCTGGACCAGAACCAACCAGATCAGCACCTCCAGGTCAGTCCAGGACAGATATTAAACATCTAGCAAGTTAATATTTTTACTGTATTTCTATTAATTAGTCACTTTAAAGGAGCCTGTAGACATTTTCACAATGGACATGTGTTTGGTGGAACCACATACTCACCGCCAGGACTCGCAGCTTTAAGACTACATTTATGGGGCGTTGTTTGTAAAGTTAGGCAGTTCGAAATTAGGAGCAATATTTAAGGTTCTTTAGTTTTAAGAGAACAATAAGTTATTTTTTTCCAAGTAATTTTTTCACTATGTCACTCATACATTTATAGTAAATCTAATTTCCAAACTAAATATTTAGATTGTCAGCTAGAAATTGCCCATTACCCATTATAAATTGCCAGCAAGCTAAATATTTATCTTCAAAACTAAATATCTAATTTGTTAAATAAATATTTAGCTCAAAACTCAATATTTATTTAACAAATTAAATATAATTAATATATATATATATATATATATTAATTTAAAATATTTAATATAAAAAAGGGAGTTTTTCTTCCTACTTCCATTCCTGGATCGCTGTTGCCTTTTGTATCTATGCTTCCTTTTCTATGTCTGCTTCTGTCTCCTTGAACCCCAGTGGGCCTCAGCAGATGGCCGCTCACACTGAGCCTGGTTCTGCTGGAGGTTTCTTCCTGTTAAAAGGGAGTTTTTCCTCTCCACTGTCACTGCATGCATGCTTAGTGTGAGGGATTGCTGAAGAGTCAATGAGTCGATGCAATCAGCTGGTTTTCCTTAGATAGAAAACTTTGAATCAATCTGACTGGATGATCTGGTTGAACTGTAAAGTGACCTGGGATGACTTGTGTTGTGAAACTATAGAAATAAAGGGAATAGAATTGAAAATGACCTGAAAACAACAACTTATTTTTCTCTTGAAAAAAAAAAGCTAAATAACCCTCAATTATCAACTGTTGCCTGCCTAACTGTCCATGCGGGGCCCCATGGGGGCCCCATGGGGCCTCCTTCCCCTCCCGGTCCCCGCGCGGGCCCCTAGGACTGAGTGACGGCCAGGGTGTTGACGTATCCGTGGGGATTCATGTCGCTGTCGGACACGCAGTGGGAGAACTGGGAAGGGTTGCTGGTTCCAGTCCGCTTTGGCAGGCCCCGCAGCGCTGCGCACTGCTCCAGCAGCTCCAGCAGGCCGCACAGCAGCAGGAAGACGTTCTTAAACATGAAGACCGACACCGGCATCCTGTAAACAAAGACCTGGAAGCAGCGCACCACCAGCAGCGGGGCGTTGACCAGCAGCCCGGTGGAGAAGCGGGCCCACAGCCACCGGCAGCGGAGCTCCGCCGCGCTCAGCTCATAGAGCCACACCACCGGGGCCCCCAGGGCCACGAAGTAGGCGCTGATGACGGTGTACTTCAGGTAGACGGAGGGCACCTCCCCTCGGAGGAGCATCTCCAGCAGCGTGAAGCTGTCCAGCAGGTCCAGGCAGGTGGTGGTGAAGCAGCTGTGGGAGCGGTGGTGGCTCGGCCCGTTCACATGCACCACGATGGAGCTGATGAGGCAGAAGAGCAGCGGCACCGACAGCAGCACCGTCACCTTAAAGCCGGTCACCCCGCAGGGCACCTGCAGCGCGATCTGCTCCAGGATGGAGGTCTCCAGGATCACCACCACCTTCGGGGCGCAGGCGATGCCGTAGATGAGCCAGGCCAGGTAGGCGTAGGTGAACTCTCCCAGGCTGCAGCCGGAGCTGGAGCCCTTCAGGTGGAACCCGCAGGCGCGCTCCCTCTGGCTCCGGGCGTTCCTCAGGAAGAAAACCCCCCAGCCGCAGATCACCACCAGGTCCGTGGCGATCCAGGAGCACCAGTACAGGTCGGTGAAGAGGATGAGGTAGAAGTCCAAGATGCCGCCCTGGAAGAAGAGGAGGAGAAAGCAGAGCGCCTTGTAGAGCAGGCTCCTCCTGGGTCTGTGCGCCAGCAGCGGAGCGCCGGATGTCATGATGAGGAGAGGAGCGGAGGGTGGAGGCTGCAGGAGAGGAGCGGAGGGTGGAGGCTGCAGGAGCTCCAAGAAAGGAGCAGAGGGTGGAGGCTGCAGGAGCTCCAAGAAAGGAGCAGAGGGCGGAGGCTGCAGGAGAGGAGCAGAGGGTGGAGGCTGCAGGAGCTCCAGGAGAGGAGCGGAGGGCGGAGGCTGCAGGAGCTCCAGGAGAGGAGCAGAGGGCGGAGGCTGCAGGAGCTCCAGGAGAGGAGCAGAGGGTGGAGGCTGCAGGAGCTCCAGGAGAGGAGCGGAGGGCGGAGGCTGCAGGAGCTCCAGGAGAGGAGCAGAGGGCGGAGGCTGCAGGAGCTCCAGGAGAGGAGCAGAGGGTGGAGGCTGCAGGAGCTCCAGGAGAGGAGCAGAGGGTGGAGGCTGCAGGAGCTCCAGGAGAGGAGCGGAGGGCGGAGGCTGCAGGAGCTCCAGGAGAGGAGCAGAGGGCGGAGGCTGCAGGAGAGGAGCAGAGGGTGGAGGCTGCAGGAGCTCCAGGAGAGGAGCAGAGGGTGGAGGCTGCAGGAGCTCCAGGAGAGGAGCGGAGGGCGGAGGCTGCAGGAGCTCCAGGAGAGGAGCAGAGGGCGGAGGCTGCAGGAGAGGAGCAGAGGGTGGAGGCTGCAGGAGCTCCAGGAGAGGAGCAGAGGGCGGAGGCTGCAGGAGCTGCAGGAGAGGAGCGGAGGGCGGAGGCTGCAGGAGCGAAATTCTGTTTCCCTGTGTCGGGAGCGCGCATTGCAGCCAGAGAGGCGGATCTGACCATTTTCAAGGCGCTCCTGTATGGAAGCAAATCGTTAACATATTTCGAAGGAAAAGGCATTTTCAGAAATGCTTTTTCATTTTAAGAATGTGGCTGCATTGTTTGACTCATAAATGAAATTAATAATCAGTCATCCAATTTGCATTTTATTTTTCTTCTTCAAGACTGCTGATCCTTTAATTTAATTAAAATGGAAAAGACATTTGAGATTTATTTTTCAAAATGTACCCCAGCAAATACATACCAAAATTCAATTTGAAATGTAAAATTTGAAAATGAAAAAGCATTTCCAGAAATGCTTTTTCATTTTAAGAATGTGGCTGCATTTTGCATCTGCATTTTCTTCTTAAAGACTGCACATTTTATGCCATAATCAAAGTGAAAACAGAGCGGACATTGCTTTTTTGTTTCTTATGTTCTGCCAGCAAAGTACTGTCCATAACTCGAAAACGAAAAAGCAATGTCCGCTGTGTTTTCTCCTTGATTATGGCATAAAATGTGCAGTGTTATAGAAGCAAATGCAAACAGGATGAATAATTACTAATTTCATTTATAAGTCAAACAATGAAGCCACATTCTTAAAATGAAAAAGCATTTCTGAAAATGCTTTTTCATTTGAAATATGGTAACGATTTGCTTCCATACTCCTGATCATTTCCCAGTGAAAACAGCTCATATAATCATGTCAACTTTCTAACATACAGTTTAATCAGTTGCTCTTTTTACAAATTTGAAAAATAAATACAAATTAACAAGGTCTTCTTTTGCTGTTTTGTGTTGTTTTTTTAAACGCCAAGAGAATCAATATTTCTCCAACTTTTGTCACTTCAGTCTGACAGAAATAAATGTCAGTCACCAAACACAGATTGTCAATTTTTAATTTTTCAATGCTGATATAAGAGGATGGAAAGTGGCTGATAGCAGGGCACAAATTAAGACGTCCTGCGAAGATGAGAGAGAAGAATTTCTGGTTAATCCCCTTCTAATGTAAAATATGACAGATTACTGGATTAAGGACATTTCTAGTATAACATATCACACATCAATAGAGAAACTGGAAACAGTTGTTCTGTATTTCCCAAAGATATGGGAGGAGCAGAGGAGAGAATGAACATTCAGCTGCCTGAAATTATCTGTTCCCCTCCATAACATGGGAAGAAATTTAATCACCTTAAAGTCTTTAACTGTATTTATTCCTCTCACCACCAAGAACAAATCCCATGGATTTGGTCATATTTACTCTGTATTTGCAAAAATTAAAGGAGGGGAACAGATTATTTCAGTAAACAGAAATAATCCGTTCCCCTCCTTAACATGGGAAGAAATTCATTTACCTGCAAGTTGTGGCCATAAAAGTTTTTCTTGCTTTACTTTTATACTTTAAGTAGTTTTAAAAATGGTACTTTTACTGGAGTAAAAAGCTAAAGCTGAACCTCCACCTTCTACGAAAGTGTTTTTAAAGGAAAATTCCGCTCATATTCAGAATTCAAACTTCTGAAAGTTCTTTAAATATTAAATGATTCCATCCTGTTCAATAAATGATCAGTGTTTTTAATTCAGAGTAATTTTCATGTGAATGTGCTTTACTGGAGGCATCCATGTTTGTCAAAGAACACTACTGCCACCTACTGGTTAGTGACGTCACGGTGCGGTATCAGCTGTTGATCAAATAAAAATCTGAATTTTTTCTTGTAAAAGCTTTGCTTCGCTTTAGAGAAGCCTAACCTGAACAGTCCATCATCATGACTGGATTTTAACCACAGACACGCTAAACTAAAGCAGCAGACCACACCAACGCAGCAGGAAGTGGTAATGGTAAATTTATTAAACATCAGCAGCTTTTATTAACAGACGGAAAAGAAGTCCCGGCCTTCAACAACCATTTGTAAAATCATACAACATGCCCATCTGAGTTACAGTAAACGGTGCTGAGAAAGTTTGGGTGCAGAGTCTCAGAATTATGTACAAATACCTGGATAAAGAAGTCAAATCCACGAACAAACTGGACAAAGTTTCTGCAATATCTCCACACTGTTACTTTAATTAGCTTTTATATCGACTTATTTTTGTCCTTTTGTATTTTAATAAACCACACAGGAAAACTCACAAAGATAGAGGTCTATAAAATGTTTAGCACGAGCGCACAGAGGTGGATTTTTTTAAAGTTTTTATAAGTTCATTTATTGATGGCCTGCTTAAAGGCACTGCCACAATACAGGGGGAAGCTACTGTCCATCACTCACGAGACAGTCCATTCTAATGGCTAGAATATATGGGTAGTGGTGATTAAGGAGGGAGCCGCTATAGGTAAATCTCATAGAAATCATCTAGTTCCTCATGAAACAAGTCCCATTCGTCCTCTGAATCCGTCACTTCGTCGTCGGTTCCTGCTGCGAGCAGCATGAGAAGCATTTCACTCAGCTCGAACGTCACCATCTCCTCATCGTCGTTGTCAAAGGAGTCTGCGCTATCATCGAAGATGTCCCACAGTGGCGTCCGCCTCGAGTTCTAAGAAACGGAACAGTTATTACGACGCGTCATCAGGCTGGTAGAAGAAAGTAAAATGTGAGGCATTACCCGGTTCCTGTTGTTGGAGCCGGTCTGTCTTCTCTGGGGCTGAGCTTCCTCTAGACGTCCATCAGGGAAGGCGTGTTTGTAGAAGCAGTTGGAGCCGAAAGGACAAGTTCCACGGCCCTCATCAAAATATCGACATGGTTTACTCCTGGAGGCAAGAAAATAAAGATGGCCACTCAAACACAGAAGTAAGAAAAAAAAATGAAGCAGGGCCAGATTTAGGAAATGTGGGGCCCTAGGCAAAGACAGGCAGGGGGCCCTCTGAACTGAGAAGACGACACATAGAACAGACCCATTCTCCAGATAGAGACATGTTAATAGAATAGACATCCATTATCTGTTCTAGGTTGTGTCCCTCTCTTCTTGTCCCTTTTCTTCTTGTTTTCCTCTCTATGTTTTGTACTCAGCTGACTTTTCATGCTGTCTCTAAAGGAATGAAAGATTGTTTCCAAGCACTAAGCTCACTTAGCTGATTGCTCCTTCCTGTGTTTCCAAAAAGGCCAAAGTAAATAACCCAGTCCTTCTTTTCACTGTAGACAAGCCATGATCTGCTTCTCTGTTCTCCATTTTTCATTTGGATGAAATAATAGCTGCATGAATCATGACAGCAGACAAGATAGAGGAGAGCAGGAGGCGGGGTTACCAATCTACTGGCTCTGGAGAGCAGAGTTCGCTGCTTTTAGATGTTGTCTCCAAAGTCTCCAGTAGCAGAAAAAAGTCTCTAGATTTGGCGCTAGGAGCTTTATAGAAATCAAAGTGCTAGAGGGGTCTGAAAAGTGGCTAAATATAGCGACTAAAGCGCTAAGTTAGCAACACTGCTCTTTGCATGGTTTGTTTTTAAATGGTTTGCTGCTGTCTGTTTGGACCTCAATTCAGAGGGCCCCCCGTCTGTCTTTGCCTAGGGCCCCAAATGACCTAAATCCGCCCCTGCATGGGGTGAGAGGAAGAAGCCTCTTGGATACGAGGCCAAACGTCACATCCAGTTGCCTAAACTGATATTTTTAAGCTCTACTCTCAGCTACAGCAATAAATCTGAGTCATGACCAGAAGAAGAAGAGCCAGCAAGTAGGCGGCTGAAATGAGCTTTTTAACAGGGAGGGGGGGTCAGCTTCCACCAGAGGAGTGAGCTTAGGTGGCTCAGATATCTTTTTTACATGCCTCCTGTGGGAGGAGCTCGTTCCACTGGGAGAAAGCCCAGGACAGGCTGGAGGGACTGTGGCTGCGTTCACACAGCAGCCTGAAGTCACCCAAATCCAATTCATTTGCCCAGATGCCACCTGGGTCTGATCTTTTCATGACAGTCTGAACAACACAGATCGGATGTTTTCCAATGTGACCCAGGCCACTTGGCTCTGTGGTTCTGAATCCGATATGAATCTGATCGTTTCAGATGCAACCTGTCGCGGCGTTCAGGTCGGATAACCCGAAGGTCGCATTCATCCGACCTGAATGCCATTAATACCCGACAAAAACCACTATTCTACGCCTTGCTACGCAGAAGGAGGAAGAAAAACAATCATGGTGGACGATGATGCAGAGAGCAGGTTTATGTTTAACCATCTTGAAAAGATTGAGTTGTTAAAGTTGGGAAAGATTGCTAGATGGGCTCCAGCGCTACCATCCATGTTTACTTGAATGAATGTTTAACCATTTTAACCATAGAAGGGACAGAGTGGAACTCTGAACATCAGAGAACTCAAAAAATTGACTCCTTTCAAAAAGCAGCTTAATTTAAGGTTTTATTCTATTTTATTTACCTAAAATCTGAAGTCTACACAACATTAATTCTGTATTTTTAAACAAGTTTTGAAGAGTTCTAGCTGTTTTTATATTCAGATTTTTAACTGTTGTGTTTTTAGGTTTAGACAATTTTAAGATCTTTCCAGGATCTTAAAATGGCTTTGAAAAATAGCCTTTTGGCTAATTCTGCTGCATTTACAGGAACGTTTATTAATGTACACCGTCCCTTTCAAAATATTTTATATATATATATATATATATATATATATATATATATATATAAAAACAATCAGATTTCACACAAAAATGTGAATTGAGGCCTGCAGTGTGAACATAGCCTTAGTCTTGCAGCTGAGTTCAGCCCTGCCTTCCTGTCTGGGAGTCTGTTAAGCCCAGTCCTGATAAGCTGAGGATAAATAACCCAGCATACTTCAGGAACTGCAAACATAACAGACCATTTCCAAAGCCAAATAACAGGCATTTGGGAGCAAATGGTGCTTTAATATATGGGAAAGGTTTAAATAGAAAAGCCTTTTTCTATTTATTCAAAAACTTTGATTTAATTTGTTTCTTCCTGCACCTAAATCTTGCATGAATGATACTTTTCATGTTTCCTGTGTGTTTTTAAACTGTTCTGCAGGACTTTTAGACAATGTTAAAGTTGATGTTATTTCAAGCATCAGGAAGCAGGCTGTATACCCCATGCCATCCTTGTATTTCTGGATGAGTTTCTGCTTGTCCTCCTTATCCTCCACCCAGTACTCGCTGGGGATGACAAAGTTGGATGTGATTCGACACTCTGGACAGGACCTGATGGAGAAAAAAAAAAAAAGTGAGAAATCCTTTTTAGAGCCAAGTATAGATTTTACATCAGCATCAATGCATTCAAGACATATTTAAAAACTCAGTTGTACTCTCATAAGTAAAACAGAATTTATTTTAATAACCAATTTTCTTTTCCTTCATAAAGATTAAATGCAAAAAAATAAAAAAATCTTTCATAAAAGCAGATTTATTATAATTGTTATAGAACATCTTGGTTGCTCTGTGACGGAGGAACCCTGCAGGTAGAAACAGCCAAGCAGGTTTTCTGGACTCATTTTATTCTTAAGAGGTAGAAATATTCATCTGCACTGATCTCTAACTTGTCTGTTGTGGATTCAGCGTTTTAAAAAATGAATCATAGTAGAATCATCATTTAGGGAAATGATGAGGATCAGCACCTCCAAATGCGAGGCCGTGGTTCTTCTCCGGAGAAAGGTGGACTCCCCTCTTCAGCTCCTCATGTCAAGTGGGGGAGTTCAAGTATCTCTGGGTGTTATGAGTGACGGACGGATGAGGTCAATAGACGGATCTGTGCGGCGTCTGCAGTGATGAGGTCACTGTATCAGACTGCCGGGGTAAAGAGGCAGCTGAGTGGGGGTAAAGCTCTGGATTTACAGACTGATCTACGTTCCCACCCTCAGCTATTGTCATGAGATCTGGGTAATGGCAGAAACGACAAGATCGCAAATACAAGCGGCTGGAATGAGTTTCCTTCGCAGGGTGGCGGGGCGCATCCTTACAGATTGGGTGAGGAGCTCAGAGCGAGAGTCGTTGCTCCTCCACGTCGAAAGGAGCCAGCTGAGGAGGCTTCCTGACGCCTCCTGGTCGCCTCCCTAGGGAGGTGTTCCAGGCATCTCCTACTGGGAGGAGGCCTCATGGAGGGACCAGAACATGCTGGAGGGACTATGTCTCTGAGTTGGCCTGGTGTCTCCTCGGGGAGCAGCTGGAGGAGGAGGGTGTGGATCAGGAAGTCTGGGAATCTCTGATTAGACCGCTGCCTCCACGATCCGGAGGAAGAAAATGGAAACAATGTAGACGAAAAATGAACTTTTAATAATTCTTAACAAGTGCCGGTAAGTCCAGAAATATTCAGGATTCAAACTTCTGAAAGTTCTTTAAATCTGAAATGATTCCATCCTGTTCAATAAATGATCAGTGTTTTTAATTCAGAGTAATTTTCATGTGAATGTGCTTTACTGGAGGCATCCATGTTTGTCAAAGAACACTACTGCCACCTACTGGTTTGTGACGTCACGGTGCGGTATCGGCTGTTGATCAAGTCCCAGTGCTGTATCTGGTGTTTGTCACAACGCGCTGTTATCCAAGTCATCTTGAAAACATTCTTCTTCCAAATGTTGGCTACATATTACGGGTTTTTTCTCTGGCCAGAAGTTCGATGGCAAATCCTCCCTCTTCAAGTTGGCGATCCAACGACCAACCCGTCCGTGGAGGATCAGGAACCAGAAAGGTGAAATTTCCCTTTTACCCGATGTATTCCAGCATCCAGCTGCCATGCACGTGGGCATTGTCAGTTTCACTATAGCTCTGGTGAATTTCAATGGTGAAGTCCTCTGGAAATCTTCAATAATTGTTGTTGATTGCAGATGTGTCTAGTAGTTCCCATTGATTTAGCTTGGAAAGCTGGGAGAATGGCGCTAGGCTTACCGCACCGTGACGTCACTGCTGGAAGATGGCAGGAGGGAGGGGTTACTATATTTGGGCAAAAATGGCCGCTCCCAGACTCAGTAAGTGCAATAAAAATGATCGATGACAAAAAATTCATGAAATGACTGCAGTAGTATTAGTTTTGGGTATAAATAAGGATCCATTGATCGTTCCTTGCTGACTGAACTTTTCCTTTAAAAATGGAGTCAAATGTGGGAAATTGTTTTAATATACAAAGACAAATATCTGTGCAGATCTGCTCACCCTTCCTAGTCAGAGCGTCTCTACAAGCAGTCAGTGGAACACAGTTGGTGTGTTTATTTATACACCAACTTATTTTCACTGTTAGTAATGGAAGCCCTTTGGACATGGTTTCTGCGCCTCAAGCACCTGCAGCGCTGCGTTTCTCACCTATTAGAACGAGGCATAAGCAAGTTTACTCACTTGATGATTTTGCTCTCGAACTGCTTGGCGCTCCTCCATTTGCGAATGCATTTCAGACAGTAACAGTGGCTGCAGTTGGAGAGGATCCCGAAGCGCCGCTCGCTCGGGTTGGACTTTTCGAACACGACCTCCATGCAGACGCCGCACATCATGTCCTTACTCCGCTGGATGGCAAATGAAATTTCCATGTCTTTTTCATGAGCTTCGATGCACGCCTAGAAGGAGGGAAAGTGGAACGCAACAAAAGCTTTGATTTTCCAGCCGACCACGAACAGAACATTTCTTAACCTCAAACCCCAGCTTGCTAAATAGTATTTAATGATCGATGAAGATAATGATTTTATTGATTTAAGTCTACCTTTTCCCCCAAACAAACATAAATCTTCAGTGTTATTGGTAGCTGCTTTATTCCTGTCTGCTTGTTATGTTACAAAGTCCTTAAATTTGACCCCATCAGATTCATAGTTTACTAACCTGAATGACAGGAGGGAAACTTTTCTATTTCATCTCTAAAACAAAAACTGAATCAAACAGACTGAATTCCCACAGTGTTCAAGTTGCATGTGAACTTAACCCTTTATAGGGCGCTCAGTGAAACACTGAAAATCTAAATTTCAAGCCAATAGTGTTACTGGAATCCAGGACATTTGTAACATTCATAAAACATTCATATTTTGATGGAAAAATAAATGTCAATGTAATAACAAGAAATGTCAACTTGCCCGACTAAAGAAACACTTTTTTTTTTTTTGGTACAACATAACATTAGAGGCATTAATACTGATACTGACACTTACATTTTTTAGTTTATAAATCTAAATATAATTGTTAACTAGGCTTATTAATTTTTTGACTTTACTTTTTAACTTTTTTTTTTTCAAATTAATTTCCATTAGGTAATATATCATTCAAGGGCTCATCTAATTGGTCAAATACCAAAATAAAATGGGTATAGATATAGATATAGATCTAGTGGAGGGGTCTGCAACCTGCGGCTCCAGAGCCACATATGGCTCTTTGGACCCTTCTCCAGCGGCTCTTAATAGTGGCTAAAATGTATATAAAGACCTAAACAATTTACTATAATATATACCGGTATCAATAGCTTTAGCGTTTTTTATAAGGTGTAAAAGAATGAGATTAAAAGAACCAGAAATATGTTTTAAGAGACATTTTTCTATGAATTAGCTTGTAAATTATACATTTTAACATAAAAAAAATATATGAATTGATTGTTTGAGATGGCAACAACTAATTTCCTATACAAGCTTTTAAAAAAAAAAGGTTTTCTAGAAAAAGTCATGGTATATTTTGCAGCTCTAAACAACTTTTATTTGGTCGTACTCTGGGCAAAACAGCTCTTTGGATATGAAAGGTTGCAGACCCCTGATCTAGTGCTTCTAGACCTCACTGAGTTGGGGGGGGGGGGGGGGGGGGGGGGGGACGACGACTCCATTTGTAAGGGGGATGCGAGGGATCAAAAACAGTAACTTGTCTTATAAAGGGTTAAATACAGTAATAAGCGACTATTAAATGAGTGATAAATGTTTTATCTTTAAGCTTTACTGAATTAGACTCAGTATCTGAAGCACTGAATTGTAAATATTAAACTATAAAAATATTAAACTCGAATATGACTACAAACTACTACATTAATTACTACATTAATTATTACATTATTACCGTATTTTCTGGACTATAAGCCCATGATTTTTCCCCACGCTTTGAACCGTGCAGCTTAGAAGAAGGTGAAGCATTTTCAGTGGTGGTTTGGAAAAGTCCGAAAGGAAAGACTAAGGGGTTAATTTTCATTTAGCACAACAACATGCTAGCAGCAGGAACGACGGAGAAAAATGTCAGAATTCCCACATTTGCCATTTATTTGCCTCATTAAAGCAGCAGAACCTTTTTATTAGTCATTGATTCTTGATATATGAAATAAAACATTATGACCAATGAGAATTAGATTAGAGAGATCGGAAATTAATTTTAGACACCCAGAATGGTTTTTATAGAGAGGAGTATTGTCATTTCTGTTATCGGCCCAATACACATGAATGTGGAAAAGTGCAGAATTACATTCCGGATATCTGAAATGTTCATTTTAGACAGGAGGAATACTATTATAGATATAATCAAGCAAATATGTTGAAACGGCCACTTAAAGTAGACATTTACCGATAAATTTAGTTCTTACTAGTACAAATTTGATTCCAGAGTATTTAAATTTAATTTCTACTGGTAGAAATGTAATTAGTGATATCTATAATACAGTTCTGATGAGGAATATTGTAATTCTAGTGCGTAATAATAAAAAAAAAATTCCGGAAGTTGAAAGGACCGCGGCAACCAGCGGACCTCCTAGAGTAACGGCAGCCAGGGCTAAGTCCTTAACGTTGCCGTGGCTGCTGCAGACGCGCTAACGTTAGCAGCCCTCCCTTGGCACAGCCGTCTGTGAAAGACCGCTGGCTCTGATGGCGATATTTTTTATTTTATTTGGCAAAATGTTCATTTGATTTGTGTTTATCTGACTGTGCTCATTATCATTCCTCCACTAAATGAAAAAAGTAAGAATTTATAATTATCTAGAGACTATTAATAACAGGAGATGAAATGCAGCTCCAGACTAGCCGAGTGTGGTGATGTCATCAGTACGCTTCTGGTCCAGTTGACCCAGATTTCTCCTGTTCTCCCAGAGTCCACATTTTCCTGAGTTCTTCTCAACAACATACTTGGTGAGAACACGAGTCTGTACTCGCGTTCTCGTGAATTAAAAAAAACAGCATAGGTCTCTGAAAGGGGGGTTGTTAAAGGGGATTGTTTTTCTAGCTTGGGTTGCGATGATATCGGAAAAAGATCTGCTGCTGATTTGATTTTTCTTCTCGTTGAATGATTCCTGGAGGATTGAAAGGTTGGAACCACTTCCAACCGATTATCACTCCTTGATGCTCCGCCCTAAACATGGCGTGTTTAGGGCGGTTTAACTGTTAGCAGCCATTTAGCTAAAATAACCCCAGCAGAGCTGAATAAACTGCAGACGTATGCAAAACATCAATGCTGGAAGGAAACATTTCTATTTTCCCCTCCACTATTTAAATACCTTTTTCTTAAAATCTAGGTTTTTATTTTGGAATTAAAGGATTTTCTTGTAGTTTTATATTTGCAGGCCCTAATATCTCTTTGGTCTTCTATATCTAAGGACTAAATCTAGATTATTTTCTGCTTAGGGGTTAAAGTGAATAAACCCACCTTGGTATGCTCCGAGCGCTGGGCACTGTCACTGGGATGCAGAGCCTGCAGACCACACATGTCGCACACGTCACCATGGAGATACGCACAGTTGACTCCATAGCGACACTCTCCGACAGCGGCGTACGGACACAGCTGCTTCTGCAGGTCTTTGCCGTCGGGGCCGGCGTTGCTGTCGAGTTCCTCGATGAGAGGGGTGGAGCTTTCCACCTTCACCGGCTCAGCTGCTCACAAAGCACAGCCACAGACGAACCATGAGTCATTGCTGCTAACCAACCAAATCGACAACGTGAAGCAATATTTATTCAGAAATCTGTTTTATTATACACACCAATCATTAACAATATCAAAGGAACTAAACTAGGGGGAAAAAAACAATTGCATAGAATCCCAGATTATATTACTAACTGTAGTTCTGCAATCCACCAGTAGGTGGTGACGTGTTCACATGAAGCTTCATGAACTGTAGGCAACGTTGAAGCAATTAGCCCAAACGTTCATTAATGAAAATGCCCGGGACTTTGCCAGATGCACGCTGTGGGCCATCAGCTATATTCAGGTCAAAGGTCACCAGAGAAACAGAAGTAGGCTGGTGCTCTGAGGGAAATCTAGCATCTCAGCCATGGAGGCCGTAGAGTTTACAGGAACAGTGGAAACAAACAGAATCCAAACTGCTCCAGGTTCGTAACATTAGGAAAATAAAGTCACAATATTATGAGAAATAAGTCGTAATATTACAAGAATAGAGTCGGGAATTTACTAGAATAAAGTTGTTTTTATGACAACTCTTACCAGAAGCTGTCTTTCCTAAAATGAGGAAAGAAGAGAATCTTGTGAAGTTGTGAATATCAAGTCTTTTAGGATTAAATAATTATCACAACATTGAAACAATTGTGCAAACGACTATGTCTGTGTGGAAGAAAACAGCTTTCTTTCTGAAATGGGTTGTAGTCTGAGGACTTCATTCTCCTAATTCTTCTGCTTTATTTTCGTATTTAAAAAAATAAAACTGTCTAGCCTGGCCCTAACACGCTGTCATAGAGCTAGACTGCATTGCTTCATAAAAAATGACAGAATCAATTGGGAGCTTATTTCATTTCATTATGATTGCTTCTTTGCTTCTTCTTCTTTCTTTGGTTATAAACTCTGAATAAATTTACCCCAAAAACCCACATCCTCCGTCCCCGCCCCGCCGCGCTCCAGACCGTCTGCCCAAAGCAAAGCCTACATCCTCTGCTGCTCCTACAGTCCTACTCCGCTCCGACTTCCTCTGAGCTCCAGGAGAGCATGCGCTATATTATTATTATCAAATTCATAGAAGCAAAACGTGGAAATTAACGCTTAATTTAATTTGACGTTTAAAAAAAAATCCTCATCAGCATCCAGCAGAAGTTCAGTTTCTGCCCAAATATTTTCTTTGAGTTGTAGAGCTTTAATATAGGAATAACTAGGATCATCCACGGTTTGGATGAACTCTGCTCTCCATCTCCAAACTCAGCATCTCTTCATCCATTCCTCAGATAAGAAGTTTGTTTTGACTGGTATGAGTAAATTTCTCTCCGTATAAAATAAATATTTTGATGGAGATGAGGAATCTGCTTCCTGGTCTGTTGAAGAACCAATAGTTTGCATCCAATCATAAACAGTCTTAGTTTTGGGGAATATAGAAGAATTATTCTCTAATTTCTAGTTACTGATCCATCGTTACCATATTTTGATGTGACAAACAGGATCTTCTCAATGTTCTTTTTCCTGTTTGGTTTCGATTGCAGTTGTGGATCTTGACCTGGCCGGACTGGAGTGGAGCTAAAAATAGGTGAGGGGCGGAGAAGACGTATGTGGACGGTGGCATGGGGAGGAGTAGCAGAGGATATGGAACAGTTCTCGTTGATTAACACGACCAACAGGTATGCCGCACGACGTACGTGAGCGGAGGATGTGGAATCTGGACTTTTACTTTTCTTCTTAAGACATTTGTAGTGAATGGATGATAACCCATATTAAATAAGCATTAAATACTCTACAGAACATGGACATTCTTTCCAGTAGGCCCACATTTCTTCATATAAAAAGGAAAAACAATTATGAGTCTAATAAAACATTCAAATAAGAAAAAAAGGTAAAAAAAATACAACTTATGTAAATAGGAATTAATCCTTAACTTTCACAGTTTCAGGTCAAAGCTTGTTGACTTTTGCCCCTTTTCCTGCCTGCCTGCTTTTAAACATAGGACATGCGTGCGATCACGTGGTCGATCACCAGGGGACGCCATAAGGAACGTATCCTGAGAGTTGGAGGGTTACCTCGACCGCAGTAAGGCTGCCCTGGAACGAACTCAGCAGCCATGACCCAGTCCTGAGCCCCTGATGCAGGCGATACGGACGAGGCTTCAGGGTCGGAGGGGTGGGCCTGCGGGCCGGAGGCAGAGGCTAGCGGCAGCGTCTGGGTAGTGGGCAGCTCCTCCTTCTTTACGGGTTTGCTGTGCTCAAACCTGAATGAGCAGAAAAGAAAGAAAAAAGGAAAATGGTCATCTAGTGATAAAACTAGATACCACCCCCAGTGGGGCCCCAGTGTAACTGCAGGCAGATCTGATTAATTAATTGAACAAATGACCCAGTGTGACGGGTATATTTAAAATAATTGATAGAAATATAAAAAAATAGGTTTAGTTAAACTTAAAATACAGCTTATAGTTGACTCCAGTAGAGATGTGATTCTTAAGATACTGGTGCGATTGACTTTGTCCGAGTGGAGTTGCCATATGATGACATCATTAGAATGGGTGGGGCCCTGAGCAGTTCTGGTACCTACATCAGCAGTCTGATGTTTGCTAATTATTCCAGTAGCACAGATTCCTCTGTGCTGTGTTGATAAGGCAGTTCAATGGTTAATAAACAGACATCATCCTGTTTACATGGATCTGATGTTTGGATTTTTCCAGTCAGGGATGTAGCGCTAAGTATCTGAGCTCTCTGTTGCTATGGATGCAAACACCGTGTAATACTTACCAATAATAAACACACAGCTTTCAAATATCAGCTGAAAAACTGTTGATTCCTTTCTAATTTCCATCTCTAATCCATACCATCATAATTTCAGAGAAACCACCTGCTTATTTTACATAATTATGGAAATACAGAAATAATTTCCAAACAGCATATTAGGCGGGGAATTAGAGCTAGCTTGAAATTAAAATAGCAATTTGTTTTTTAACCAATATTTTGATTTTATTTACAGCTAGCCCATACATCTTACTTTAAGTGTATTACTGCCACCTACAGGACAGGAGTGAACAAGTCTGTGTCTTAATCTTGTTTGGAAAAAATAATAAATAGTTGAACTTTATTGATCTCACAATGGAGAAATTCTCTCTCTGCACTTAACCCACCCCCCTTGGGGAGCATCGCTGAAGGCCTGCCTGCCCCGTATGGACGTTATGCTGCAGACCTGTCTTGTAGGGAGGGTTCGCTGTAAGGATGCTTTGCTGCAGGCCTGCGCCGTAAGGCCTGCCCCGTAGGGACGCTTCGTTGCAGGCCAGCCCCGTAATGTCTGCCCTGTAGGGCACTTCGTTGAAGTCCTGCCCCGTAGGGACGCTTCGCTGAAGGCCTGCCCCGTAAGGACGCGTCGCTGAAGGCCTGCTCGGTAAGGACGCTTCGCTGAAGGCCTGCTCGGTAAGGACGCTTCGCTGAAGGCCTGCCCCGTAAGGACGCTTCGCTGAAGGCCTGCTCCGTAAGGACGCTTCGCTGAAGGCCTGCCCTGTAAGGATGCTTTGCTGCAGGCCTGCCCCGTAATGTCTGCCCTGTAGGGCACTTCGTTGAAGTCCTGCCCCGTAGTGACGCTTCCGTGCAGGCCTGCGCCGTAAGGCCTGCCCCGTAGGGACGCTTCGCTGAAGGCCTGCCCCGTAATGTCTGCCCTGTAGGGCACTTCGTTGAAGTCCTGCCCCGTAGTGACGCTTCCGTGCAGGCCTGCGCCGTAAGGCCTGCCCCGTAGGGACGTTTCGCTGAAGGCCTGCCCCGTAAGGACGCTTCGCTGAAGGCCTGCCCCGTAAGGACGCTTCGCTGAAGGCCTGCCCCATAAGGACGCTTCGCTGAAGGCCTGCCCCGTAAGGACGCGTCGCTGAAGGCCTGCCCCGTAATGTCTGCCCTGTAGGGCACTTCGTTGAAGTCCTGCCCCGTAGTGACGCTTCCGTGCAGGCCTGCGCCGTAAGGCCTGCCCTGTAGGGACGCTTCGCTGAAGGCCTGCCCCGTAAGGACGCTTCGCTGAAGGCCTGCCCCGTAAGGACGCTTCGCTGAAGGCCTGCCCCGTAAGGACGCTTCGCTGAAGGCCTGCCCCGTAATGTCTGCCCTGTAGGGCACTTCGTTGAAGTCCTGCCCCGTAGTGACGCTTCCGTGCAGGCCTGCGCCGTAAGGCCTGCCCCGTAGGGACGCTTCCCTGAAGGCCTGCCCCGTAAGGACGCTTCGCTGAAGGCCTGCCCCGTAAGGACGCTTCGCTGAAGGTCTGCCCCGTAAGGACGCTTCGCTGAAGGTCTGCCCCGTAAGGACGCGTCGCTGAAGGCCTGCCCCGTAAGGACGCGTCGCTGAAGGCCTGCCCCGTAAGGACGCGTCGCTGAAGGCCTGCCCCGTAAGGATGCTTTGCTGCAGGCCTGCCCCGTAATGTCTGCCCTGTAGGGCACTTCGTTGAAGTCCTGCCCCGTAGTGACGCTTCCGTGCAGGCCTGCGCCGTAAGGCCTGCACCGTAGGGACGCTTTGCTGAAGGCCTGCCCTGTAAGGACGCGTCGCTGAAGGCCTGCCCCGTAAGGACGCTTCGCTGAAGGCCTGCCCCGTAAGGACGCTTCGCTGAAGGCCTGCCCCGTAAGGACGCTTCGCTGAAGGCCTGCTCCGTAAGGACGCTTCGCTGAAGGCCTGCCCCGTAATGTCTGCCCTGTAGGGCACTTCGTTGAAGTCCTGCCCCGTAGTGACGCTTCCGTGCAGGCCTGCGCCGTAAGGCCTGCCCCGTAGTGACGCTTCCGTGCAGGCCTGCGCCGTAAGGCCTGCCCCGTAGGGACGCTTCGCTGAAGGCCTGCCCCGTAAGGACGCTTCGCTGAAGGCCTGCCCCGTAAGGACGCTTCGCTGAAGGCCTGCCCCGTAGGGACGCTTCGCTGAAGGCCTGCCCCGTAAGGACGCTTCGCTGAAGGCCTGCCCCGTAAGGACGCTTCGCTGAAGGCCTGCCCCGTAAGGACGCGTCGCTGAAGGCCTGCCCCGTAAGGACGCTTCGCTGAAGGCCTGCCCCGTAGTGACGCTTCCGTGCAGGCCTGCGCCGTAAGGCCTGCCCCGTAGGGACGCTTCGCTGAAGGCCTGCCCCGTAAGGACGCTTCGCTGAAGGCCTGCCCCGTAAGGACGCTTCGCTGAAGGCCTGCCCCGTAAGGACGCTTCGCTGAAGGCCTGCCCCGTAAGGACGCTTCGCTGAAGGCCTGCCCCGTAAGGACGCTTCGCTGAAGGCCTGCCCCGTAAGGACGCTTCGCTGAAGGCCTGCCCCGTAAGGACGCTTCGCTGAAGGCCTGCCCCGTAAGGACGCTTCGCTGAAGGCCTGCCCCGTAAGGACGCGTCGCTGAAGGCCTGCCCCGTAAGGACGCGTCGCTGAAGGCCTGCCCCGTAAGGACGCTTCGCTGAAGGCCTGCCCCGTAAGGACACTTCGCTGAAGGCCTGCTCCGTAAGGACGCTTCGCTGAAGGCCTTCCCCATAAGGACGCTTCGCTGAAGGCCTTCCCCGTAAGGACGCTTCGCTGAAGGCCTGCCCCGTAAGGACGCTTCGCTGAAGGCCTGCCCCGTAAGGACGCTTCGCTGAAGGCCTTCCCCATAAGGACGCTTCGCTGAAGGCCTGCCCCGTAAGGACGCTTCGCTGAAGGCCTGCCCCGTAAGGACGCTTCGCTGAAGGCCTGCCCCGTAAGGACGCTTCGCTGAAGGCCTGCCCCGTAAGGACGCTTCGCTGAAGGCCTGCTCCGTAAGGACGCTTCGCTGAAGGCCTGCCCCGTAATGTCTGCCCTGTAGGGCACTTCGTTGAAGTCCTGCCCCGTAGTGACGCTTCCGTGCAGGCCTGCGCCGTAAGGCCTGCCCCGTAGTGACGCTTCCGTGCAGGCCTGCGCCGTAAGGCCTGCCCCGTAGGGACGCTTCGCTGAAGGCCTGCCCCGTAGGGACGCTTCGCTGAAGGCCTGCCCCGTAGGGACGCTTCGCTGAAGGCCTGCCCCGTAGGGACGCTTCGCTGAAGGCCTGCCCCGTAAGGACGCTTCGCTGAAGGCCTGCCCCGTAGGGACGCTTCGCTGAAGGCCTGCCCCGTAGGGACGCTTCGCTGAAGGCCTGCCCCGTAGGGACGCTTCGCTGAAGGCCTGCCCCGTAAGGACGCTTCGCTGAAGGCCTGCCCCGTAGGGACGCTTCGCTGAAGGCCTGCCCCGTAAGGACGCGTCGCTGAAGGCCTGCCCCGTAAGGACGCTTCGCTGAAGGCCTGCCCCGTAAGGACGCTTCGCTGAAGGCCTTCCCCATAAGGACGCTTCGCTGAAGGCCTTCCCCATAAGGACGCTTCACTGAAGGCCTTCCCCGTAAGGACGCTTCGCTGAAGGCCTTCCCCATAAGGACGCTTCGCTGAAGGCCTGCCCCGTAAGGACGCTTCGCTGAAGGCCTGCCCCGTAAGGACGCTTCGCTGAAGGCCTGCCCCGTAAGGACGCTTCGCTGAAGGCCTGCTCCGTAAGGACGCTTCGCTGAAGGCCTGCCCCGTAATGTCTGCCCTGTAGGGCACTTCGTTGAAGTCCTGCCCCGTAGTGACGCTTCCGTGCAGGCCTGCGCCGTAAGGACTGCCCCGTAGTGACGCTTCCGTGCAGGCCTGCGCCGTAAGGCCTGCCCCGTAGGGACGCTTCGCTGAAGGCCTGCCCCGTAGGGACGCTTCGCTGAAGGCCTGCCCCGTAAGGACGCTTCGCTGAAGGCCTGCCCCGTAAGGACGCTTCGCTGAAGGCCTGCCCCGTAAGGACGCTTCGCTGAAGGCCTGCCCCGTAAGGACGCTTCGCTGAAGGCCTGCCCCGTAGGGACGCTTCGCTGAAGGCCTGCCCCGTAAGGACGCTTCGCTGAAGGCCTGCCCCGTAAGGACGCTTCGCTGAAGGCCTGCCCCGTAAGGACGCGTCGCTGAAGGCCTGCCCCGTAAGGACGCTTCGCTGAAGGCCTGCCCCGTAGTGACGCTTCCGTGCAGGCCTGCGCCGTAAGGCCTGCCCCGTAGGGACGCTTTGCTGAAGGCCTGCCCCGTAAGGACGCTTCGCTGAAGGCCTGCCCCGTAAGGACGCGTCGCTGGACGCTTCGCTGAAGGCCTGCCCCGTAAGGACACTTCGCTGAAGGCCTTCCCCATAAGGACGCTTCGCTGAAGGCCTTCCCCGTAAGGACGCTTCGCTGAAGGCCTGCCCCGTAAGGATGCTTCGCTGAAGGCCTGCCCCGTAAGGATGCTTCGCTGAAGGCCTGCCCCGTAAGGATGCTTCGCTGAAGGCCTGCCCCGTAAGGACGCTTCGCTGAAGGCCTGCCCCGTAAGGACGCTTCGCTGAAGGCCTGTCCCGTAAGGACGCTTCGCTGAAGGCCTGTCCCGTAAGGACGCTTCGCTGAAGGCCTGCCCCGTAAGGACGCTTCGCTGAAGGCCTTCCCCATAAGGACGCTTCGCTGAAGGCCTGCCCCGTAAGGACGCTTCGCTGAAGGCCTGCCCCGTAAGGACGCTTCGCTGAAGGCCTGCCCCGTAAGGACGCTTCGCTGAAGGCCTTCCCCATAAGGACGCTTCGCTGAAGGCCTTCCCCGTAAGGACGCTTCGCTGAAGGCCTGCCCCGTAAGGACGCTTCGCTGAAGGCCTGCCCCGTAAGGACACTTCGCTGAAGGCCTGCCCCGTAGGGACATCTGCCTTTTCTCCACTTAAAGACCAAGAAAACAGTGTTCTATCATAATTTCTGGTTGATTTTCTTTGACTTCCAACATGATCTTTCTCTTACAGACGTATGTTTCAATGTGACGCCCACTTGAACTTCATCTAAAGTTAAACGCTGTATCATGCTATAAAATCTGCTGTTTCCACAATGAAAACATTTCCAAGAAAATAGAATAAATAGACATTTGAAAGTTTGTTGAGTTATTGTCTATAGTGGTTATAGAGGGATTCAGTGTGAACATAAAGCTTAGTTCATTTAAAACCAAACAGCCTCCATTGGTAAATCTATGTGATCCAATGAAAAACAAAAGAACGGCACAAACATCTCTAAAAGAATAAAGAATATAAAATATAATACTTGCAAACACACATTAGAGAAGTCTTAGTAAAAAAATAACTGTCTTAATTTTGTATTTATGACATTTATAAATCATTAAACACATGAATAGGCAGAAATATTTCTATTGTGAAGATTCAGGAAATAAACATGAGAATGTAAAATATTTCTGGTATATTAGCTTTTGTTTTATTAAGCTTTTACTTTGTAAGGCTGCAAATAAACTTCTGGTTCTGACAGTGCAGGTCTGCAGCTAGACATTCTTTTTTTTGCCTATATTAATGCTTGTTTTCCTTGTATCGGTGGATAAATGAATGCATTAGTTTGCTGATTCATTAGTGCATTCAGCAGTCATGCATTTAGATCACTCCAAGCACATAATTCCAGCTCCCTCCCATTGCTATGCGTTATTTTCTTCACATTTTGTTCATATTTTAGTTTTAATCATCTAAACGGGGGGAGAGACAGAAAGCAAGCAAAAGGAAGATATAAACCCAAAAAAATCTGCAGCCCCAAAAACCGCTGTTCTGTCAAACCAGCATAACTATAGTCAGTATGCATGCAGACAACGTCAGATTTGCATTTATCCTTTAGTTTTATACCAAAAATAGACTCTAAACTTCCTCAACGGGCGTGTATCCCTGTATGTATGTAATGTACAAAAGAAACAAAAAACTATTTAAAGGAATAGTACACCCAAAACATGATTAGCCTTCATTTTCTACTCACCCCCATGCTGAACAACACTCTGGAGTACTTTTTTGATATCTCAAATGCATCTGGAGATCTGGGAGGCTTCTTGCTGTCTGCTGACATTCAAATAATGGAGGTCTATGGCGCCCGAGACAGAAAGGTCCACAAAAGTCCACAAAAACGTGTCAATATTCCTCCATACTGCTCGTCCAATGTAATCCAAGTGTCCTGAGTGGGTAGCATCCAGAATTTACTCGAAACGAAGTCATTTAGAACGTTTTAGAGCCTAAACAGTAGTGTATAGGATTTCCTAATAGCGCCCCCATGCGCGCTCACGATTCTACGGAAGCCGGCAGACCAAACCAGCGCATTCAGCTCGGCAAAGAACTCATGCTCTTCCTCAACACTGAAGTCCTCAGACATTTTTCTTTCGTTGTTTCTTTCTTTGCACAGGTAAACAGCACAATTCCTCTTCTACGCTTGCATTATCGGCAGAGCAGACGCTGAATGCGCACTTTCTTCCGGTTTGGTCTGCCGGCTTCCGTAGAATCGTGAGCGCGCATGGGGGCGCTATTAGCTGTCCACTGTCGCTACAAGCATGCTTAGTGTGGGGGATTGTATTTGAGTCAATGAGTCAATGCAATCAACTGGTTTTCCTTAGATAGAAAACTTTGTATCAATTTGACTGTATGATCTGGTTGAACTGTAAAGTGCCTTGAGATGACATGTGTTGTGAATTTGGCGCTATATAAATAAACTGAATTGAATTGAATTATTAGGAAATCCTATACACTACTGTTTAGGCTCTAAAACGTTCTAAATGACTTCGTTTCGAGTAAATTCTGGATGCTACCCACTCAGGACACTTGGATTACATTGTACGAGCAGTATGGAGGAATATTGACACGTTTTTGTGGACTTTTGTGGACCTTTCTGTCTCGGGCGCAATGGACCTCCATTATTTGAATGTCAGCAGACAGCAAGAAGCCTCCCAGATCTCCAGATGCATTTGAGATATCAAAAAAGTACTCCAGAGTGTTGTTCAGCATGGGGATGAGTAGAAAATGAAGGCTAATCATGTTTTGGGTGTACTATTCCTTTAAGGTCAGATTGACATACGCTTCAAAAAACACCAAAAAGTAAGTCATTAAATAGATTTTTTGTACATGACTAAAGGGATAGACACCAGTTGAGGTAGTTTAAAGATTATTTTTCATACAAAACTAAAGGGATAAGCAGGTATTTACTATGGGTATAACTACGGGAACACCGGCAGCACATTTAAGGATCGGTTAGACTGAAATAATCTGTTTTAAAGGAAACACGAAACAAACTGTATCAGCTGATCTCTGCTAATAATAGTTTAGAACTGAAAGTTGTTATTACAGGAACCTGAATCCAGAGGAGACGACTGCACTAGCACCTAAAATAAATCTCGCGTGTGGATCCCATACTTCAAATTAAGAAGCACTGAAAAACTACTACTAACCGCCAGACAGATATAAAGACATCAGTGAGTTAAACACTGTTTAACACATGAAGTATGATTGTTTTCAAAAGAAATCTCTCTTTAAACAAAGAGAAGCTGCTGATCTTCAAAGCAACAAGCCAGCTTTACTAAAGGCAGCAGGTCTGCTGGAGCAGCAGCCATAGCAGATATCAGAGTGACTGCAGGAGGAGCAGCAGCAGCTGCAGGAGGAGCAGCAGCAGCTGCAGGCTGCATGAGGAGCAGCAGCCATCTCAGATATCAGAGTGACTGCAGGAGGAGCAGCAGCAGCTGCAGGAGGAGCAGCAGCTGCAGGCTGCAGGAGGAGCAGCAGCCATCGCAGATATCAGAGTGACTGAAGAGGAGCAGCAGCCATCACAGATACCAGAGTGACTGCAGGAGGAGCAGCAGCAGGCTGCAGGAGGAGCAGCAGCCATCTCAGATATCAGAGTGACTGCAGGAGGAGCAGCAGCAGGCTGCAGGAGGAGCAGCAGCCATCTCAGATATCAGAGTGACTGCAGTAGGAGCAGCAGCAGGCTGCAGGAGGAGCAGCAGCCATCTCAGATATCAGAGTGACTGCAGTAGGAGCAGCAGCAGGCTGCAGGAGGAGCAGCAGCCATCTCAGATATCAGAGTGACTGCAGGAGGAGCAGCAGCAGCTGCAGGAGGAGCAGCAGCTGCAGGCTGCAGGAGGAGCAGCAGCCATCGCAGATATCAGAGTGACTGCAGGAGGAGCAGCAGCAGCTGCAGGCTGCAGGAGGAGCAGCAGCTGCAGGCTGCAGGAGGAGTAGCAGCTGCAGGCTGCAGGAGGAGCAGCAGCTGCAGGAGGATCAGCAGCCATCTCAGATGTCAGAGTGACTGCAGGAGGAGCAGCAGCAGGCTGCAGGAGGAGCAGCAGCAGCTGCAGGAGGAGCAGCAGCAGGCTGCAGGAGGAGCAGCAGCAGCTGCAGGAGGAGCAGCAGCCATCTCAGATATCAGAGTGACTGCAGGAGGAGCAGCAGCAGGCTGCAGGAGGAGCAGCAGCAGCTGCGGGCTGCAGGAGGAGCAGCAGCCATCTCAGATGTCAGAGTGACTGCAGGAGGAGCAGCATCAGCTGGCTGCATTCATCAGCTGCTCAGACTGCAGCAGCTACTGTTAGAAAAGCTTTAACCAGCAGGAGGGCAGGACTGTTGGTCCCATGTCTGGTTCAATGATTCACTGGCCAGTTTGCAGATTCTCTCACTGGAAATTACCTGCATCGGTCTCCAAACACGCAGTTTCCCTTCTGGAAGAACTTGCAGATCATGGCTGCAGGTTTGCTGCTGGAACGGTCGTGAGAGTATCTACAATGATCTCCTTCTTTGCAAAGGCCGTGCAGAAAATACCTGCAAACAGACAACAACACAAACAAGACAAGTTTAGATAGAAATATGAAGTGAAACAGCTGTGGATAAATATCATTATTCTCTTTAGTTTCAAACTCACTAAAAGCTGGACTGACTGTTTCTCTAACGGTCAGTTAGCACCGCTTCTACTGTTACATGTTTTTATAAAGCCGTCAGGGTTTAATCAGCAGTGTTTAGAAGTCTGTTTATCAGAGCTAGTCTGGTTATTGTTGACAGAATGTAGCCAGTTAGCCTCAATAGTTAGCACAATAACAGAGCTAGCAGCTAGCTCAGTTAGCTGTTAGCTTCCTATTCTAGCTGCTAGCTTCCTCCACCAGCAACCATCGCCTCCTCCAGCAGCTCAGCCTCTCCTGCTGCCGGGAGGCTCCGCTTCAGCCTCTACCTGCAGGTGACTTGTTTCGTCCAGCCGCCTGTGGGTGAAGAAGCCGCCGTAGACGCTGCTGCTGCCTCCGCCATTTCTGTTTATGTTAAGAAGCTCCAGCCGGATGTTCCGGACAGCTCCGCTAAGACTCGGCTGCTTCCGGAGCTCCGAATCAGTCCGATGATTGCCGAAGTCCCAGTCCCAATTCCAGTCCCAGGCCCAATTCCAGTCCCAATCCCAGTTTCTCTCTTTCAAACTCAATAAAATCTGGACTGACTGTTTCACTAACAGTCAATAATAAACAGTTATTCATAGTTATTAAAAAAAATAATAATAATAATCACTACAATATACTTCTAGGAGTGGTTTTACTGAACCTTATATTTACTTTCTATTCTATTACTATTTTACTTGCTATTATATAATTATCTCATTTATTCAATAGAATTATCATGTTTAATCAGTAGAGTAGCCAAAAAATCAGACAAATAACTTGTAACTAACAGCTTCATAGAAATGTAGTGAAGTAGAAATGCCAATATTTCACTTTATAATGTATTGGAATGAATGTTATAAGAACCGCTTCAAAAATGACTCAAGTGAAGTAATCCAGTTAATGTTCTCTGTTCTTCTTAAAATACCCCAATCAACAGCTCAACCTGCCACCAACAAGGATCTGCGTTGGATTGGATGTCAGACTTTGGTGATCCTGGTTCGATGCTCCTCCATCCCCTCCTCCACCATTCTAGCACACTGGCTCCTCCTCCATGCCGCTACCTTGCCCCCATTGCAGTAATTCCCTGGACTCACACTGCTTTCACAATGCATCCCCAGCTGGTCCAGAAGACCACCATGTTCAGTTCTGCCAGACACTGATAAGCAGGGAGAGTTTTTCCTCTCCACTATCACTCTATGCTTGCTAATCATGGAGGTTCATACAAACCTGCGCCCTGTTCCAGCTGGCATCCATCTTTTTTCCATCTCCGTTTCCCCCACTGAGTTTCAGGTCTTGGGGCTACACTGATCTCATGCATGTCATCAGAGCACCAATGTCTTAAAATGGCTAAACACTGTAAGGTCATTTTTGAGGCTACTTCAATCGGAACATGGTCTCGCGATTGGGCAACCTTTGGGGAGTACCTCAAATCTTTATCTTGTTAATTTGTTGAATAATATTAGCAACCCTCCATGTCACCAAGTTCCCAAATATACATGAAACATTCTTATTTTAGCCCTCCCTTTTTTTAAATGACAATTTTTGATTTTCTGCTCTCTGTAGGGTGTTTAATATGTATAAAAACATGAGAGACGCCATACAAGTTCTGCCAGATGTATGTAATTTTCACAACTTTGTATTATCTCTTCATAAAAAAGTACTTCATCAAACAATGATAGCCCTTAACAGCGACTTAAAGGCTTTGGGATGATAACAATGAACGCTTGCCAGGTGTGCTTTAAACTGACCCAATGAATGATTGTGATGATAACAGACAAACATTCTGCAGTGATATCTCACAGCAAACCAGCAAAGACAACTAGTCAAATTAACTGATGACTTGAAAAAGCGCTATGGAAGTACAGGGGTCCGTTTCACAAAGCAGGTTTATTAAAAACTCTGAGTTTTCTAAACTTGAAAAAACAAGAAAACTCTGTCTTTTCCATTTCACAAAGCGAGTTTCCTCCACCTCTGTTTCTGTTACCATGGTAGCATTCTCCCTAGAACTAACCTGGTTGGCTGCAGATGAGATTACAGGTCCTTCTCAAAATATTAGCATTTTGTGATGAAGTTAATTATTTTCCAGAATGTAATGATAAAACTTGAACATTCATATATTTTAGATCCATTGCACACCAACTGAAATATTTCAGGTCTTTTATTGTCTTAATAGGGATGATTTTGGCATCCAGCTCATGAAAACTCAATATTCCTATGTCACAAAATTAGCATATTTCATCCAACCAATAAAAGAAAAGTTCTTAATACATAAAAGTCAACCTTCAAATAATTCTGTACAGTTATGAACTCATTACTTGGTGGGGAATCCTTTTGCAGAAATGACTGCTTCAATGCGGCGTGGCATGGAGGCAATCAGCCTGTGGCACTGCTGAGGTGTCATGGAGGCCCAGGATGCTTCCATAGCAACCTTTAGCTCATCCACAGTGTTGGGTCTTGAGTCTCTCAACTTTCTCTTCACAATATCCCACAGATTCTCTATGGGGTTCAGGCCAATAGAGCACAGTTATACCATGGTCAGTAAACCATCTACTAGTGGTTTTGGCTCTGTGAGCAGGTGCCAGGTGGTGCTGATAAATGAAATCTTCATCTCCATAAAGCTTTTCAGCAGATGGAAGCATGAAGTTCTCCAAAATCTCCTGATAGCTGCATTGACCCTGCCCTTGATACACAGTGGACCAACACCAGCAGCTGACATGGCACCCAGACCATCACTGACTGTGGGTACTTGACAATAGACTTCTGGCATTTCCTTCTCCCCAGTCTTCCTCCAGACTCTGGCACCTTGGTTTCCAGATGACCTGCAGAACTGAGCAACAGTCCAGAGCTGCTTCTCTGTAGCCCAGGTCAGGAGCCTCTGCCGCTGTTTCTGGTTCTAAAGTGGCTGACCTGGGGAATGAGGCACCTGTAGCCCATTTCCTGCACACGCCTGTTCACGGCGGCTCTGGATGTTTCTACTCCAGACTCAGTCCACTACTTCTGCAGGTCCCTCAAGGTCTGGAATCGAACCTTCTCCACAATCTTCCTCAGGGTCCGCTCACCTCTTCTGGTTGTGCAGCTTTTTCTGCCACACTTTTTCTTTCCCACTGAGGTGCCTTGATGCAGCAGCACTCTGGGAACAGCCTATTGGTTCAGAAACATTTCTCTGTGTCATAGCCTCTTCGCTGAGGGTGTCAGTGATGGCCTTCTGGACAGCAGTCAGGTCGGCAGTCTGACTCATCATTGGGGTTCTGAGTGATGAACCAGGCTGGGAGTTTTAAAGGCCTCAGGAATCTTTTACAGGTTCATCTGTTGATTCAGATGATTAGGTGCATAGCTCCTTTAGAGACCTTTTTCATGATATACTAATTTTGGGAGATAGGAATTCTGGGTTTTCATGAGCTGTATTCCAAAATCATCCGTATTAAGACAATAAAAGACCAGAAATATTTCAGTTAATGTGCAATGGATCTAAAATATATGAATGTTCAAGTTTAATCATTAAATTATGGAAAATAATTAACTTTATCACAATATGCTAATATTTTGAGAAGGACCTGTACTTGTTTTTGGTTTTTTTAATATGAGTGGGATGCGGATCATTTTATTTTTATTCATTTATGTTTACAGTACATGAAAAACTCTTGAAATCAATTTCAGTTTACTTGTAAATAACTTCAATAATTCTGCAGGTGAAAAGGAATTACTGTAGGGTTATGATTAGGATAAACATGATGATAACAATCTACTGAGTCTACCGGCTCAATCTGAAGGCATTCTATGTGCCTTATAGCAGCTAATAACAACCATTTATTGGGATGATAACATCTGAAGCACGGTTGCAAACAGACACTTAGTTTTTATCATCACGGCCACAACAGACTACATATCAAAATGGCAAGCCATTTTTACTGAATGTGTATTCCTGATAGCTGAAAAAACATTTTTACTTTAACCCCTTAACATCCACCTCATTTATGGTAATCCTCGCCTATTTTGCACACCCAAATGGAAAAGCAAATAACTGAGGAACTGTAAGCTCAAATTTAGATTTGGTGAGTAGTAGTGGTAGTGGTGATTTGTTTTTCTTTATTCTCTGAAATTATAGGTCTTTTTTGAACAGCAGTAATAAAGACATTCTTGATAAAAGGCAGGTTATATTGTATTATATTTGTTCTACATCATGTCATCCATTAATGCAGACTATTTCAGACCTCTATCTATAACAGTTCCAGAGCTGTGAGGTTTGGAACATTTGGTATCAGCTTGGAGCTGTGCGCAATGGCTCCACCTGCTGGTGAAAATTTTACCGGTGGAATTTTATGCATTCTGAATTATTACTCCCACTTAAAGGAATAGTACATCCAAAACATGGTTAGCCTTCATTTTCTACTCACCCCCATGCTGAACAACACTCTGGAGTACTTTTTTGATATCTCAAATGCATCTGGAGATCTGGGAGGCTTCTTGCTGTCTGCTGACATTCAAATAATGGAGGTCCATGGCGCCCGAGACAGAAAGCTCCATAAAAGTCCACAAAAAACGTGTCAATATTCCTCCATACTGCTCGTCCAATGTATTCCAAGTGTCCTGAGTGGGTAGCATCCAGAATTTACTCGAAACGAAGTCATTTAGAATGTTTTTAGAGCATAAACAGTAGTGTACAGGATTTCCTGAAAGCGCGCACATGCGCGTTCACGACGCTACGGAAGCCGGCAGACCAAACCAGATGAAAGTGCGCATTCAGCGTCTGCTCTGCCAATAATGCAAGCGTAGAAGAAGAAATGTGCTGTTTACCTGTGCAAAGAAAGAAACAACGAAAGAAAAATGTCTGAGGACTTCAGTGTTGAGGAAGAGCATGAGTTCTTTGCTGAGCTGAATGCGCACTTTCATCTGGTTTGGTCTGCCGCGGTTTCCGTAGACTCGTGAACGCGCTTTCAGGAAATCCTATACACTACTGTTTATGCTCTAAAAACATTCTAAATGACTTCGTTTCGAGTAAATTATGGACGCTACCCACTCAGGACACTTGGAATACATTGGACGAGCAGTATGGAGGAATATTGACACGTTTTTTGTGGACTTTTATGGACCTTTCTGCCTCGGGCGCCATAGACCTCCATTATTTGAATGTCAGCAGACAGCAAGAAGCCTCCCAGATCTCCAGATGCATTTGAGATATCAAAAAAGTACTCCAGAGTGTTGTTCAGCATGGGGGTGAGTAGAAAATGAAGGCTAATCATGTTTTGGGTGTACTATTCCTTTAAGGTAATAATCTTAAAACCCCCAAAATTCTCTACGTGTAGAATGAACATTCTGGATGTCTATAGATTAATATTCCTAATATTAGTGGTTATAGTTTGCCTTATTTTAACTATGAAATGATGTTTTTTAGACATCATAAATACAGAATCATTCAAGCTGATCAATGTCAGAATGGCCACTTAAAATGTGAAAATATTTCTAGATATATAAAAATTATTTTGTTTTTACTTTTTAAAATTCAGTTTCTGCTACAAAACTGTAATTTCGAATATATATAACTACAGTTCAGTCTAGGATTGTGATTTTTACAGAAAGAATCTTATTTTAGTGATCTACAAATGGAAGACCAGAGAGGAGAGGGATTTTAATAAATCTATAAACGGCCTGCCATAGCCTACTTCATAGAAACAAATACATTACCTGGAGCAACAATCTTCTCCATCTTCCTCTCCTTTGCAGCTGTAGCGCTGTTTCTCTGTCTTTTAAACACATTGTCCTTTTTTAATTTTTGAAACAAAATAGCAATAAAATGAAATAGGCACTTCCTGTTTTCATGATTGGTGCTCCATTGATAATGACTTTTCATACTTGTTGTGCACGTGTTCAACTCTGACTGGACCTACTTGGAGTTGATTGAACTAATTCAAAGCAACGGTTGTGAAACCAAAAACTCCCAAATTTCCAAATTTAGGCTAGATCAATTCATAGTTGAGGATTTGAATCTGAGTTTGTTAAACCTGCTTGGTGAAACGGATCCCTGGCTGTTTACCATTTTACCATGATTCCACTTTTTTGTAATCAAGAGGATGATTGAACTGAGCCAGTTTAATATTAACCATGCTTGTGTATTTTATAAGTAAATTGTTTCCTTTATTAACTCTTCCATTACTATATGAATCCTTAAAAAGAAAGGAAAAAATAATGTGTTCCTTTTTAACATTGATAGACCAGTCCATCACATCAGGATGCGTAAATGCTTGGATAACGAGAATGCAAAGAGTAAACGCTCTTCTTCTTTTCAAGCCATTGCAGATGAACATCGTTTGACTGGGAGGGCTAATTGATGTAATCTTGAGAAAGGTCTTAAAATAGCGTCTTGCATAACACCAGAAAGCTGTTATGCAAGATGCCACTCTGCCAGTCCTAAATATAATGATTTATATCTGAACATGGACATTTAAATTTACCCTCCATGGACATTTTTATCTCATGTCTTACAAGGTGTGCAACGTAACCAAGATCCAGCGTGCATCTGCTGAATACGGCTTGTAAATACTTTAGTGACCAGCTAGAACATGTTTCCATCTTTCTTGGAAATGAAACTTTGGGAAACTTCTTATTAAAAGGAAGCTTTTAAAATAACTTTTGTTTCGATTCTTTTTGCAAACTTTTTATTTTTCATATATGTTTTTTCTAATTTTATTTTCAAAAACAGTTTTTTACAATTTTATATCAAATTTTATTGTTTAGTTGTTTTTTCAGATTGAATTTTAAGAGTTGCATCTTTTTAGATAATATTTTACACATCACATCCACTATAGTTATGGGAGCGGCATGGAGTGAGACGATACAGTTTCATTGGTCAATGTGTTCATGAAGCATTGGTCATTCTCAAAATAATGCAATCTGTTAAAACCTGAATAAAAAAACCTGAAGAAAAAAAAGCTTAAAATATAAAATTTCATAAAATATAAAATATGTTGAAAAAAGAATTCAGAAAAAAAACAACACAGCTACTCTAAAAAACATTTTTTTATGGATTACAATTATTACAAATTCTGTTTGCAAGATGTCTTCTTTTCTTGCAACAATAATGGAACAAAATTCACGCCATAAACGCTCAGCTTTTACTTTGTAGAAAGAAGAGAAAATCTGAACAAAGAATTAATCACCTTTATCACTATTAAAATTTCCATAACACTGCAACTGATATAGCGTTCCACTTGACCACAGTCAATCTTTGTAATAATAAAAAGTAATTTTGTAATTTATTATTTACAAAAAGCCATTAGAGTAGATTCAATTCCAATGTCAGAAAAAGAGTTGAGTTTCAGGCTTTATACAGAAGCCCAATAAAACTGTGTTTTTATTTAGAGAGCAAATAGAAATGAATGGGGGTTGTTAAGCTTCTTTCTTAGCCTGCAGTGCCCCATACCTGTCTATGTCTCTGAAAGGGGGGGTTGTTAAAGGAAATTGTTGGTCTGGCTGAATAGGGGAGGTCTTCTGTTCCCCTGTAAAGGGGTTGGGGTTGCGATGATAGCCCGTTCCTCCGTTTTAATTGTTTCATTTGGTTTTCAAAGCAAAAACCAGGCCTTGTAGGTCCACTCTATAAAGCTTCAACACTGTTTCTAACATTTGAACTGAAAAAGCTTCCTGGATGGGAAGAGAAACGTCTTCCAACCTGGAAACAAAGTCCTGTGGATTCATTTTTTTAAACTTTTTTGGCATGTGCAATTTAGCGCTCCTTTTTCAGGTTCTTTAAGGATCAGGCCCAAAGGGTTTTCAAATGCTTACTTCCATTTATTAATTAAACATGTAAACCTTAAATGAGAACTTCAACACTTGTCTTTTTCACAAGTATGGTTCAAGCATTTAATATTATAAAACAATGATTCCATTCATGGCTCTGTTTTCTAGAGTAGATGGTTGATTACTCCTACTACATCTTGTTTTTCTTAAAGACAGGATGCTGCTTGTTTGAGCTTTATTACAGAACACATTAAACCAGTTACTGTCTTAAGACAAGCTCCTGCCGACCCGTAATGATCACAATACTGTCCACGCTGAGGTGTTAAGTAATCAATGAGGACAAGACTGTTGAAGGTTTTACAGATATGCAACATTTTTCTTCTGGGTCTATGATAATA
Source organism: Cyprinodon tularosa (assembly GCF_016077235.1). Classification (NCBI taxonomy): domain Eukaryota; kingdom Metazoa; phylum Chordata; class Actinopteri; order Cyprinodontiformes; family Cyprinodontidae; genus Cyprinodon; species Cyprinodon tularosa. The sequence goes on along the minus strand of NW_024038135.1, from coordinate 33,544 downwards.
TGGACTGTGATATTAGCTGGGAATGAAAGAACAGCTCTAAAAGTGTGCTGACATTATATATGGAATACTTCCCTCATAGGTAAAAGAAAAGCAGACAAGTTAACAGTTGATAATCAACACCATGAGGAAAAAAATACATTTTGCTTGGAAGATAGAAGATTTTCACTCTAAGGACAGAAAAAAAAAACAATACAGCAATAACGAATATGTTAGTGTTGGGGGGGTTACACTTACCTGATTTCTGTATGCATTTATTAATGAAAATAGTTTTCCTAAAGAGACAGCAAAGCTTTATTCTCTGTAACAACCTTGCTGTAGCACATAGGTTTGAAAAGCAGAGGAGCATTGCTCTGAAAGTAAACAATCTGTTCACCACATGGGGGATTCCATGAAACTGAAATAAAAACCTAATGTACAAAATATTTAACAGGATCACTGTCTAGAATGGGATGTACCTATTCAGATTAAAAGCAATCCATAATAAAAATGTCTGGAATATTCTGTACAATAATTTGCAACAGTGGAAGTCATGTCTTCACCTTCCTTAGCCGTCTAACTGTATGGAGCACAAAGGCAGTCACAGCAATGCTGATAACCCTGAAACCGTTAAATCCAGTTTATATGAGATGGATCTGAGGTCAATTTAATGCTTTCCTTCATTTTTAGCTGCTGATTGGTTTGAGACCGGCAGCTATTTGTTTCACCAGTGCAGAGAAGGAATCCCTGGGAAATGATTATCGTTTATGTTTAGGGTTACCGTACAACTTTCAAAGGTTTATTCCTTTACTTTCTCCTTTTCTACTTTCCATCCACTGTCAAAAGTTTGCTTTTAAACAGCAAATCATATTTTTTTCATTTTTTAAGATAATATCTACTAAGTTCTTTTTTTTTTATTGTGTGGTCAAGATAACAGATTATCAAGATATCCATTCAAACATACACACAATATAAAAATATGAAATCAGAACAGAGATGAGTAGATAGATGAGTTGGCCGGACAGTTTGTCCATTTTTTATGACTGTAGTCGGTCTGTTCACAGTCGCCACCTTTAGCAGACGGTGCCGTTCTCTTGCCGAGCTTTGGGGTGGGTGGATCTGGGTATTGGCTGGACTGAGGGAGCCAGGGTGCAGAAGAATCCCGCGATAAGGGTGAGGCCAAGCCCCCCCCAGGCGCAGAACATTGACCACCCATAGCCATGGCCGATGTCATCAGGAAGGCCATACAAGTAGCGTGGGTAACGGGAGAGCTCAAAGTTAATGCCAGCCACGCAGGTACAGAGGGAGATAATGCAGAAGGTTCCTGGAACAACAGAAGACGAACAAAAGTTGATGTTTAGCAGAGTTATTGAATGTTATTTTTGTGTATTTTTACATTCCTGTCATCTCTGTATACCGTATGCAGAGGCAGAGCCGGCTGGCGAGGGATGGAACACTTAATTGCAGCTGGAGTTTCTAAGCGTTACATATTAAATATATTTAAGTAAATGCTACACACAAAAGACATTCAACTTGTAAAGTTAATAAACAATGCAAAAATAATAAAATAAATTTAAGGTAGGTAAGGTATATGCTACATTTGAAAATAAAAAACTACTTCCCATTAGCCCCCATAGGTTGTTTTTGCTATTTAGGTAGCAGCACAACCAGTGTGAGTTTGTAAAGAGGAGCGTGGACTAATACATTAGATGAGGACCATAGCTTGACCAATGGGCTGCTACAGAAAGCTATGGCAAACTTTTTAAACAGAGCAGTTTGAGCAAACTTTTGCTAAGAGGTGGAGAATAATGGAGACCAAAGGATCATTTTCATTTTAGAACGTCATACACAGGCTTCAGGACACAAATCAACAGTAGAAAAGGTTCAAAATGTGAATTTAGCATAAACTGGGACCTGTTTGGTGAAAGTGTTTATTGATGGATAAATGACTAAATGTAGCGTGAAAACCTGTTGAAGTCTGCAATGCCCATCTCTTGCACGTGCCACTTTTCTTTGCATGCCTCTTTGCTCTGGTGAACTGTAAAGTGCCTTGAGATGACAAAGCAATTTAATGCCACTTATTCTGATGCTCAGGGCCATAGTAATGTTCCTCTGGAAAGCTGGTTTACATGGGAAATGGCTTTCAGTGTTCAAAGAAGTCAGAAAGCTTTTAAAATCTCTTCAAACCCTTTTAAGACTGATAAAGGTCTTGAATGGTTAAGAATTCATTAATCTGGGTTCAGCCTGGACACTTTGTTGGTTATTTTGGTTTTCTCTCTGTAGATCTTATGATTTTAGATATATTTTTACTTTTTTTAATCTCGTCAAGCCTAATATTAAAGCCTGGTTGTTACTAGTTCAATTTAACCGAGCCTCAAAAAACTTTTAACGATCCCAGCTAATTTCTGATTTAACCACAGAAGATTATCTGATAGTAATAAGCCAAACCTTACTGTCCTTAGTAACAAAACCTCCAATTTATGAGAAGTCTGCCTTTTTGTGTTTGACTTGCCATATGGATTCTAAACTTAAAAAGCTCAATCGATACATTTATGATATGGACTATGGAGTGTGTTTTATGCAGATAATAATATTTAAAGGTGCAAGTGGCATTAGAAGGCCTTAGCAGCTCAGCGCCGCTCGGCCTCCTGCGACCATGGAAGCCGCGCACCCCCGCCTCCATGCTTCTTCCCAGAAAGCCGACAAGTTCCACACTTCACCACAAATTGGTACTATGATTACAGCATATCGGGACTTTGGTCAGAAAAGGTTAAACACCATTTAAAAGACAAAAAGTGGTCCTGTGAAGTAAGGAAGCTGAGGCGGAAGCATTTTCTTGGAAGAAATAATTTATTTAATGCACTTTGGAAAGAGAGAGATAGAGGTCTCTCTGACTGAGGCACCTGACACACTCACATTCCCCCAGGGGAACAGACCCACCCCCCTGTATGGAAATCTTTCTCACACTTGAACATTTGGTTATTCCCAAGAAAAAAGACTTCAATTCATCAAGGACATAAATTTTAGCCAGATAAACATTCAGAACAGCTCTCTCGTTCACGGCATGAAGGAGGCTGTGTGAACTCATTCTTATTAGGGGTGGGTATTGCCAAAGAAGTCATGATTCGATTCAAATCACGGTTCACATGCCACGATGCGATTCTATCACAATGCATGAAATATTGCGATGCATCGTGATGCATTGTGATATTTTCACCGAACATTGTTAGAAGAAAATAGAGCCATTACCAGTGGCTGACTGGCTGCGTATGATCTGGATAGTGTTTTCAATCGATACATTGATACAACTGAATTCATACATAGCTGTATTTATTGAAACAACTTTTGGAGGTACTGCCATGAAAAAAAATACTGGACAAAAATATTACTATGACAGGAGTGGACACACTAACAAAAAGTACTTAGGATTTATAAAACTTGAAATAACAAAATAAGGATAATCAGTGCCGTTTACATGGCCTCAGTGGTCCTTTAAACCAATGAAACCAAAACATTCAAATGTATATTTCCCCTTTTGCAAATTACGTGCATCATATCAAATCTGTTTTTAAAGCCAAAATGCATCCAAACATCTGACTTGAAATGTGATGGAGCCGGGCAAATTTTCTCAGTCTCCTCCGTGTTTTGTTTACGAATGACTCGTAGGGATGGACATGGCGCCCATTAACAGCGTAGAGAAGCCTGGCTTCCTTCACAGGCTAAAAGTGTGAGCCGCCGAGTGGAAACACGACAAGCTCTCTCTGAAAAGTTAGATTCTGCTTTGTTTCTTGCAACAACTACAGTCCTTTGGTCCAGTCGATTTCTTCAGCCGTACGTGAGTTTAGTTGCATTATTTCGACATGAACTGGACTCCCAGCAGCAGCTGCTTACAAACCAGCTACTTCCCAGAAGATCAATAAGTTATTAGCTGTTCCATAGATTACATATTTCAGCAAATCAAGCTGTTTTTCTTGCACTTGTACTGAATATATAGGTGTATATTTTTTACCTATAAAAAATCAGTACAATTATTGTTGGGTGAACATCTGTGTTACTTGCACAAGATTTATGATATGCATATTTAAGTTTAATTTATTTTTACAATACGTTTATTGTTGGCTGAACATTTGTTACTTTGCAACTGAATAGAGTAAACCTATTTTAAAACACAAGCATGTAGCTTTTAAATACTTCAAATTAAATCAATTAAAATAGTAATCGTCCAAGATGGCTAAAAAAATTGAGATGTTATTTTTTAGCCATATTGCCCAGCCCTAGGCTGATGATACTCAGCTAGCTATAGCTGTCTATGAATCCTGATGAAACTAACACATTACAAAGAGCAGGGGTCACTAATTAAAAATCAGTGTGGGCCGGAAAAATAAAATTAACAACCACTAAAGGGCCGAGATATTATAATCCATTACTTTAAAAAGCATTTAACACTGAAATAAAATGCAGGCGTTTTTTTTTTGCATCCATGTGAAACACTGACTTTTTAAGTTATAAAAATAAGTGTGTTTTGACATAGAGAACAAATATCTTTTACAGTTCGGTAAGTAGACAATTTCCTGACTTTTAATCCTTTATCTTTCTTCCTTGTTTTCTGTCTTAATGTCGGCAGTGGGCTTTAGGCTGCCCTGCAAGGCTTTAAACCTGGGTTTAAATGGAGACTAAGCCATTCTCAAGCACATATCAAGGAGCTCATTTTGAGCCTGGATCCAGATTTATTTCTGATTCTGTTCATGGGGGAGAATCCTGCTTCACAGCAGCTGGTTGAGCCAAACATCCTCTAAATGTTCAGGGTAATCTTTGAGCACCTTTTCTTTCACCAGTTCACCGCAGTTCTTCCAGCAGTCCACACTTTCTCTGCTTTACCGTTTTACCAGGAGAAGAAGAGCAAGTGAAGTTAGACACTGTCGTCGGACAACATGCGGTAATTAATTTGTAAATGTTTTAAATCAGGTTGGGTCCTGATCAGCCAGCAGGTGGGTCTAGATCCGGACCCTGGTATAGTATACTCTATGACAGAGAGTAAGGTGTGAAAATATTAGCCCCACTTGAACTTTTCCACCTTTTTGTCACATTTCAGGTTTCAAATATAAAGATATAAAAGTGTCATTTTTAGAATAAACAAGTGGGACACAATCAAGAAGTGGAGTAAAATGTATGTGATATTCTACCCTTTTTTAAAATGAAAAACTGAAAAGTGTGGGGTGCAAAATTAACCGGCTCCTTTACTTTTCCTAAACTTGGATCAATGGATCTAATGCTGTAACAGGATAGCCTATACAAACTCTATAGACTTTATACCTTTCCTAATTTTATTTTATATCAAATTAAATAAAGCTGTAAAGCTGACCTCACTTTTCACACTTCATAGTTTATTTCTGACCCTAACCCTAATTCCTTTCCAAATACCTTACCCTAATTTAATACTCCAACCATAATCTCATATTTATTGACTTACCATGATAGTCTAATCATAACCGTAAAGTCAGTTGACTTCTTGCCTAAACCTAATTCAATATATTCAATATATCTAAAAATGACGTCCTATTTCTAAGCCTATTTCTAAATCGTATTTTAACCAAGTATTATCTGAATTATCTACAGCTAAAAATAGTTGTAAACAAAAAACTTAAAAGGACAGAGAGGCTTGGAGCTGGTTAGATGATTGTGATAGCGTTGTGTGTTTGTTTTCCACTCACCTCCCATGAGGAAAAGGAGGCCAGCCACATACTGCATGAGACCTCTTTCCCAGCAACAGCCGAGCAATCCAATAATCCAGCCAAACAAAATGATAGCCACGGCCATGCCCATAAAACCAGCAGTCATCCGCCTCAGGTCTGCAGAGGAACAGAGGGGAAAAGTACCTTTTTGGTTTAACAGAGATTTGCAAAAAGTGCTGCAGCACAGAGACAGTCGGACACACATGCAGAGGATGACCAGTCAGAGCTGAGTTCATTGGAGTCCTTATGAACTGAACATTTATGACAGCATTCAATTTAACTACACATATGTTGCTGAATGTTTCTGAGCGTGGAATTGGTAATACACCTGACATAAAACAGCCGTCTGATTTAGGCTACTGTACAGAGGGAATCTAGCCTGACGTAGTCCTACTCAATTCTAGTCAGAATGAGTCGGATGCTGCTCCATAGAGCTGTGATTATGGGGCGTGTTTCGAACGAACCAGGAAAAAAAATGCCTCTGCACTCAATTGGATAGACCTACAACCAATAAGAGCAACGGAGTGCGTGACGTATGTTAAGCGACGCATAGTTGTTGTCCACAAAAATCAAAGCGTGCAGTTGCACGCCTAGAATAAGAAGATGAGCCTTGATGGCGTTTCTCTGTTCCTCTTTTAAAATTAATTTGCTGTCGATATCTTCTAGAACAGACCTAATAGCAGAATCTACTCACCCAAACTCTCCAGCGGCAGCCATTATTGTCGTCACCCAAGCGCGCTTTGGTCACGTGGTTGATTACTTACTCTTGATCATCTGTCCATCATCGTATAAAGCCCGCCCTGACAATTTGATTGGATCGCCTGACAGTGGGCGATAATACTCGCGCTACTATGGAGCAGAGCCAGACCGAACTTCCCCGAACTCAAACCTTGTGGGCGGGACTAAGTTCGGACTGGCACCCAGGCTAGAGGGAATCTGCACCAGGATACACTTCTCAATCTTCTTCAATGTTTTATAAAATGGACGGTTTTAGTGCTATAGTGTTTAGAGAATTCCCCATTATTTCAAAGTGATATTTAATATTATACCTATGTTCTGGGCCGCTGGAAGTAATTTGGAACAGAGGATGCTGTGAAATTTGTTTCTGGGAAAAAGTCCTATGAGCCTATAGGCCTATTCAAAATAAAATAAATGAATAGATTGAGATTCACTACTTTACTGTCATATACACTTCAGCGCCTGCAACCAGTGTCTGTAACACACAGACATCATCAGTTCTCAGGTGAATATATGCGCTATTAGCTTTTATGTATTTTTTTTACTGTTTTTAAGTCTGCAATTGAAATTGTCTAGAGAGCTGTTCTAATTTCTTTTTGTTTACACTTGTGTTTTCAAAATGACAAAATAAATCTGTATAAGTCTAAGTCTAGAAGCAGGAGAGTAAATGGCAAAGCAGGGCAGGATGTCTTTGTGACTGTGAGCAGGAGAGAAAGATGCTGAGCTTGTTCCTGAACTGATCATGTTGAACAATGTCTTCAATTCATTGGCTCTGTCCAGACTTTATCCCTTGTGATCCTTGGTTTATTATTTGGGAAGTATTTCACTGTTCTGGTAGGGATGGTGTTATCTACACAAAAGTTTATGTAGTCAGTCAAACACTCAGTCATTGCACTAATGTCAGATCCATGTGGCTGACACAGAGCATCCCAGTCTGTAGGGCTTGTAGGGCTTCTTCAGCCTCCTTTGACCATCTTCACTGAGACAACATGACCAAGCTTGATTGTATTGATGGAACAAGGCTGATTAAAGATTCAGAAATGTTCATCCACTGTGTCATGATCTTGGCACTGATGACTGGCTTAATGGTTCGTTCTATTCACCTGCCTAGCTCCACCCAGTTTCTCATTATCGTTTATCTCATCCACCTGTTCCTGCCTCTCTTTACGTTTTTTTGTCCCCAGTCATCAGTGCCAGAATATTTGAGTCTTTGGTGAGAGTTCCCTAGCGTACCATGTGTGTTCTTCTGATTGCCTGATCCTAACTAGTTTCTACCTTTGGACCTCCGAGGCTGCCTGTCCCTGTTCTGATCTGTTTGCCTGAGCTGTCCTGACCTGGATCTGTCTCCTGACTTTGAATTGGATTTCCCTTCAGTACCTCTTCGGATCTCTGAGCTTCTGGCCTGGACTCTTGTTTACCTCATCAACATTGGCTTTGGCTTTGCCTTCTGGAAAGTCCTGCTGTCCCTCGTCTGCTTGCTTCTGCCAGTTCAGCAGCCTTCTTGCCTTTGGCTCCTGAGACTCTGGCCGGCATCCGCTGAGTGCTGTGGAAAATCATTTGGTTCGGCTCCACTCCTTTCTCTGGGCTCTGACTGAACTTAAAACCAGGTTAGTAACTGACACGCTCGTAAACATCCACTGTCAGATTTACCTGGTCACTAACCTGAGTTTTCCCCCTACAGAGATTTCAGCCTGCTAGCTGCTGAGTCACAGATTTGGCTTGTTGTCAATGAATGCTATTGTAAATCACGTCAGTCTGTCTGCCTGAAATTCTGGGTCCAAAGTTCTGAGTCCTGACAGAACAATCTGGCCAAAAAACAATCGGCAGACAGACAGTGGGGCTAGGGCATTGAAAAAAGCATTTCTCGATGTGAATCAGGTATGAAATCCAAATCCATTTGCGCAATCAGGCTACTCCTGCTCCCTCGCTACCGCCCTCTTTAGCTCCTATGTCTACGTCACCTGTTGCTAGGTCAATTTGTCCCGAGTATTCTAGGGGTGACTCAGAACATTGTCTAGCTTTCTCAGTGTGAGATTTCCCTTTGATTCCTTCAGCCCTCCGCATTTCCCTCTGATAGGACTAAGATGGCTTATTCAATATCACTATTTGCTGGAAAGGTGAAGCTGTGGGGAACATCTGAATGGCAAAACAATCCTAGCCTGTGTAACTTATACAATGACTTTTCAAGAGTTTTCTGTCCAGTTTTTCCCAGTAAGGAGGCGTCAAGAGGACTCCTTTCTTTAAGACAAAGAAATCGGACTGTGCTGGAGTATATTATCGAAATCCATCTGCTAGTGTCAGAGAGTGCCTGGAACAAGGATCTCTCATGGATGCGTTTATCACTGGAGTGAACGAAAGGATAAAGGAAGAACTCTCCACCCCGTGACTACCCTCAGTCTCTAAAGCATCTAGAGGATCTTTGCCTCCTCGAATGGCACAGGCCCCCGAGAGGAAGGTTATATTCTCTGTCAGCTCCAGAATCACAAGCCACTGAAAAATATATCTCTGGTTCGTTGACAGCCGGCATTATTCGTCCTTCTATCTCCCCTGCTGGTGCGGAATGAAGAACAGGCAAGATATCAGATCCGAGCAGACAATGAAAGACAGGATAATCCAGAGGGCGAAGCCAAAGCCAGTTTTGAGGAGGTGCACAGGAGTCCGGGCCAGAAGATCAGAGATCCAAAGAGGTACCGAAGGACAAACCGGGAAGCAGGTCCAGGTTCAGTAAACAGGCAGAATCCAGCAGGAGTCCGGAGAAAGGTCAGGCAAACAGATCAGAATGGGAACAGGCAGGCTCAGAGGTCCAAAGGCAGAATGGGTCAAGATCAGGCAATCAGAAACATTCAGGTACACTAGAGAACTCACACCAAGGGCTAGAATACTGTGGACCTGATGGCTGGTTGAAGGCTGACACCATCTAGTCGTCTAGTCCTGGTGACTTATTGTGATTCAGTCTCTCTAGTCTCCTCTTCACTTGACCTCTAGACAGGTGGAAATGATTAGGGAGCAACACCACCTTCTGATTTGATTGAGGACAAATGCATTAAAGAAGGAGGCTCCATGGAGGTGGAAGACTAAACATTTGAGGTGTAAATAATAAAAAAATAAGATTAGAAGAAAACATCTCTCTGGCTTTGGGTCAAAGGAAGGTGAAACCTAGATGCAACTTTTTGTGCTTTACCTTTTATATGTTTATCACGGACAAGGAGTTTTCCTAATAGAGTAAAGAAAATTCTTTATATTATAGTTATGACTATAATATGAAACATCCAAAATGAAGGAAATAGCTCCTAAAGTATGGCTCATTACGGTAGATAAGACGGATAGTAAAAAGGTATATAATTAAGCTAAATAAGTTGAAAGAATAATACGGGACGTATCAGACTTACGTAGGGAGTGCCATTCATCCTGTCGTATTGTCTTGGTGATGTTGTAGGACAGATTTTTGGGTATGGCAGCAGATGAGTAGTGGTACTTGATGTAGACGCATCTTTCAAATGAGCCTGCAGATAATCAAACAAATACAACTCACTTTTACTTTACTACTCTTAAATACTAAAACCCAGACCACAGAGACATTCACATAAAACAGGTGTTTCTGTTCCAAATGACTAAAAACATTAAAATCCATAAGAAATGTTCATTTTTAATTGAAACTTCAAATTAATCAGAGACAAAACACAAGAAAACCACCAAGTCATATGAGACCAGACCCTGAATAAAGATGCTTAGAAGTAGCCTGGGAGAAAGAAAAGGTCATTTTTCCTTAAAACAGGGTTTTGGCTTCTTTTTATATTAGTTCTGCCGAGGACATTATGTGATGTCTACTATTGATTATGCTTTTTGTACAATTACCTTGGGTGTTTTTAAAAAACTTTTAAAGAAGTCTGCATCAATTATCCAGTCTAGTATAATGATTTAACATTAGTTAGTTTGTCCGTCACAGTACATAAAAGCGATAGAAAAAACACACAAAAAAACAAACTAACAGAAAATGACTGAAAATTGGACCCAAAGTATAATGAAGAAAAGTATCTGTGAGGATTCTCAGACATCCAGGTCACGGTCAAGCTTGAAAAATATAGTTTAGGCAATTTGACTTGAAATTTGTAGAAGACTTTCAACAAAGAGACTTCCTCAGTTCTGAGTTTTTAAAGATTAAAGAAAAGTAATTCTAATTGCTAACACCAGACTGAGCATCTTTTATTGTTGTTTTGTATATACAGATATTCATTTTGTACAGCTTTTCATGATATTTCCATTCCTAAAATACAGCAGTGATCAAATCTAAAGTGTGGGAGAAACAAAAAAACATTGTGCAAAAAAAAAAAAAAAACGTTGATATGGCAGTTCACAGCATTAATATCTATGGTGCAAATATGCAGTATTTGGTGTTATCAGTGTCTCCTGCTTAAGAAGATCCCACAGGTTCACTAAAAAACACTTTAAAATGTTGTTAGTTTCACATAGGTGACTCTAACGGGACTCTTTTTAATATCCCCATTAGCAACATCATCCAGCCCTCCGATGTGACTGGCTACGTCAAGGTTGGATGTAATTATGTGATCTGTGTTATCCTCTTTGAGATTTCAGACACCATGACACCATTCAGCCAACATTATTTTCATGTTTTTCTTATTGTAGAAAAAATTAATTTCACTCAAAGCTTCTTCAGTCGCTATTGATGTTCTTGCAGATGTTTTGTTACGATAATGTTTACTGCGCTGTCACGCCTTGACGATTTAGCCACCATATGGCAACGTACCAGAAACTTGGCAAAAACGCTAGCGTACGTTGAATAATTTACAAGTTATTAGCAAACTGAAGCAGGCTGGCACGCGACAGATGGTAAGTACTTCAATAGATTTTAGGTATGCCAGCGAATGCTCTTACATGGGCTAGAATTTACAGGTACATCGCATTATTGTGACACGCAATAATTTTAAGTTCCTCATCAGTCGTGGCGTCTAGCTTATCCTAAACCTCTGAGTAACTTGTGCATTAATTCTGCATAACTTATCCAGAACTTCTCTCCAAGCATATCAAGGTATCTGACGTGTTCCAGACGAGCGCTGAACGTGTTTCTAACTTCCAGCTACTGTATAATGGCGTATTGGCAGCGTTTTGGTATAAAGGGGGTTCACAGGAGGAAACCATCAGTTCTCCTCCAGACTTCATCCTCATCATAGGGTGAGCCAGAAGGTGAGGGTGATGGATCCTCCCTGCGTTCACGCCCACCACCAACACACTTCCTAGCAGACATGACGCTCAATCTGCTGACACCGAAAACCTCCTTTCTTTCTTTCTTTCTTTCTTTCTTTTTCTTTTTAATTATTTATTCTTTTCTTTTGGGTGGGTGATAAACAGCAGCCAGGTGCATCGCTGCCCCTCTCAGGACACTGGCTGGTGCATCATTTCATGGGCATTAAGCTGCCGTGTGTTATGCAGAAGTTAGGCTGTGGTTGGACAGAAGTTCTGGACTCATTATCAATACTCTATGTTTACACCCAGAATAGAAACATTCCATAGAAAGTTCAGCGTATGGCAGCGTTTTAGGAGATTCTGGGATGTCAGGCAGATGCTGGATAAATCAGCAAGGTGTGACAGCGGCTTTATGAAGCATTTCATAAAGCTGCATTGCTGCTGTGTCAGTGCTATGTTGCTGTGATGCAGAGACTTGGGTTGGCTGCTTCACTCCTCCTTGTGCCTTCCTGGATGGACCCACGTGATCAAACACTTTCCAGCCTCCACTTTGCCAGCTACTCATCTTTCCATTCAAGTTTCTGATTCATCTGCAACCAGTCATCCTCCCAGAACAACCCAGGAGATCACCCCACATCCCCCAACCACCACGGGAAAACCATTAAACCATTAAAGTCAGCCAATCTGGAACCATCACTTCAGTGCCTCACAACAACAAACACACCCTTTGTTATTCTGTCAGACCATCGGTCCATTTCACAAAGCAGGTTCACTGAAAACTCTGTTTCCTCAACTTGAAACCATTAAAGCTAACCTGGTCAGCAGCAGGTTTTCTTCAGTAAACTCAGTGTCCTCTGTCTCTGCTCTCAGCCAATCATGCTGTTTTATTTTCTGATTTAGTATGATTTTTGTTGTAGTTTTGTGCATAAAAAAATTAATTATTAACTAGGTTTGTTTGACACATTAGGTTTTAAAAACAAACATTGCCTATCCATCTGATGAGGATCTTATTAAAGAATGATGGGAATTAATTCACAGAGAATGAAGTATTTATAGGGAGAGGATTCTACAACTCAGTGACAGGATATGAGATTTACGTGTCTTTGGTTGGTTTAATATGAACGACATAAGAATCATTTTAATGAATTTATTTTTACAGTACATATGCGGGGGGTGTATATTTCTAGGTATACAAAACTCAATTCTTTCTAATATAATTTTGTTTTTAATTTCCTGAAATTCAGTTTCTGCAGCAAAAAGGTATTTTAGAAAATATTTTTCTATAGTTCAGTCTAGGAATGTGATTTTAATCAGGAAGAATCTTATTTTAGTGATCTAAAAATGGAACAACACAGAGGAGAGAGTGTTTAATAAATGCTAAACAAATAAATGTCCGCATCATATAAATTTGAGCATTAACTCAAGCAACAATCTTCTTCTCCACCTTCGTCTTCTTTGCAGCTGAAGCGCTGTTTCTCTCTCCTTTAAAAACATTCTACATTTTATTTTTCTTTCGGCATTAAAATCCAGTTCCAGCGGGGTGAAATAAGCCCTTCTAGTTGCCCTGGTTTTTCATATTTGTTACACATGTGTTCAACTCTGAGTGGTTCTACTTAGAGTAGATTGAACTGATTCATAGCAGCCGTTGTGAAACCGAAAACTGAGAGTTCTCGACTTTAGGCTAGATCAATTTAGAGTTGAGGATTTGAATCTGAGTTTTTTAAATAAACCTTTTGAAATAGATCCCTGCTCATTAAAGTTTCAGCACCTCTCCTCTGGACAGCCAGCAGCCCGGGTTATGCAGCTAAAGATCAGAGTATGCGCTAAAGAGCTGTCAGCAATTGTCAGTGATTTAACCTTTTTTTTTTTTTGGATCTTAGACAGTATTTTAGTCATTAATTTTATTCCCCATTAGTTTAATTTAACGTCTTAAAGGAATAGTACACCCAAAACATGATTAGCCTTCATTTTCTACTCACCCCCATGCTGAACAAAACTCTGGAGTACTTTTTTGATATCTCAAATGCATCTGGAGATCTGGGAGGCTTCTTGCTGTCTGCTGACATTCAAATAATGGAGGTCTATGGCGCCCGAGGCAGAAAGGTCCATAAAAGTCCACAAAAAACGTGTCAATATTCCTCCATACTGCTCGTCCAATGTATTCCAAGTGTCCTGAGTGGGTAGCATCCAGAATTTACTCGAAACGAAGTCATTTAGAATGTTTTTAGAGCCTAAACAGTAGTGTATAGGATTTCCTAAAAGCGCGTTCACGACGCTACGGAAACGGCGGCAGACCAAACCAGACGAAAGTGCGGCAAAGAACTCATGCTCTTCCTCAACACTGAAGTCCTCAGACATTTTTCTTTCGTTGTTTCTTTCTTTGCACAGGTAAACAGCACATTTCTTCTTGCATTATCGGCAGAGCAGACGCTGAATGCGCACTTTCGTCTGGTTTGGTCTGCCGCGGTTTCCGTAGACTCGTGAACGCGCTTTCAGGAAATCCTATACACTACTGTTTATGCTCTAAAAACATTCTAAATGACTTCGTTTCGAGTAAATTCTGGATGCTACCCACTCAGGACACTTGGATTACATTGGACGAGCAGTATGGAGGAATATTGACACGTTTTTGTGGACTTTTGTGGACCTTTCTGTCTCGGGCGCCATAGACCTCCATTATTTGAATGTCAGCAGACAGCAAGAAGCCTCCCAGATCTCCAGATGCATTTGAGATATCAAAAAAGTACTCCAGAGTGTTGTTCAGCATGGGGGTGAGTAGAAAAGGAAGGCTAATCATGTTTTGGGTGTACTATTCCTTTAAGACCTTAAGTGGGGGGTAATAACTCAGAATGCATAAAATTCCACCAGTAAAGTTTTACCAGCAGGTGGAGCCATTACGAGCAGCTCCAAGCTGACACCAAAAGTTCCAAACCCCACAGCTCTGGAACTGTTTGGGCTAGAGGCAGTGGCACGGGAAGGGGGATGCTGCGGGGGCTGCAGCCTCCCTCGTCATAGCATCAGCCCCCCATGGTGGGGGGCTGTGGAGTAACATAATATTGTAGCCTACTTAAAAACATGAAATTATTTATGTATTTATTTTTTAAAAGACTGTTTGATATGGGATTAAAATGATGGGCTGTGTATAAGATATAAACTAATGATACATTATTATAATATTTCATAAAAAACTAGGCTACTCCCCCGGAAGCTTCCGCCACCTCACATTCATTTAGGCATGGCAAGTAATAGGCAGCAGAAACATATTTCTGACTATTTCGAGGTAAGAAATGGTTTTAATTCCCCTATACTGCCGCATTTAGCGTTATTTATGTGCCTATTCATCTTAGTCCTGTGGCTGAAGAAGTCTACGCTAGAATAAGGCTGCATATCACTAAATTTTATGTCTGTATTAAGCTATTTAGTGATAAAATATGAAATTAGTTAATTTTTTTTTTTTTTGTGTGTGTGTTTTTTGTTTCAGATATGAAATCATTCCCCCGTATCCATAGTCGAATGGACTTTCAAGAAGTTCAATGCTCAGTTTAGGCTATATTTAGGCCATGTTTTATTCAAGTGTTCCTGATCCTGTTGATTGGGAGCTGTTGTTTGTTTTGAATGATTAAAAGAGAAGAAATAAAGTTTAAAATGTTCATGCTTTGTTCCGATGCATTTTAAATGGCAGTTTTTTGCGACAAATGTAGGGCTACAATATTATGTTAAAAACGTCAGCCACAGCCCTCAACGTAATGACGCCATGTGTTCTCCAACCCAGCCATCAGCCCCCCTCGCTTGAAACAGCTTCCAGCGCGCCTGGCTAGAGGTCTGAAATTTTCTGCACTTGTGTTTGACATAACGAAGAACAAATATAATACAATAAAACCTGCTTTTTCTCAAGAATGTCTTTATTACTGCTGTTTAAAAAAGACCTATCATTTCCGAGAATAAAAACAAAAAACAACTTTGAGTCATGTTTGAACTGATGCAGGTTGGTCTGTGTTCTAGTCACCCAATTTAAATTCATATATTAGGAAACTAGAGGGTGTTAGCTTTCAGATAATGTATGTAATCTGGGCTGTCAGTTCCTAAGTTATTTGCTTTTCCATTTGGGTTTGGAAATTAGGTGAGGATTACCCAAAATGAGGTGGATGTTAAGAGGTTAAGTTATTTCTAGATAGATTTAGATCCCATTGTTTCCCCTCGTAATTCTTTTCTGCCCCCTACTGTCCTTAGCTTTCCCCTTAGCTCCTTCTAGCTATTTTTTTCTCCAGCTGCTCCCTATCAGCTACTTAGTCCTCCTATTGCTCTGTTCCCCATAGTTACACCTCCTGTTGAGTTACTCATTGCTGGATCATTGTCAATCTTTACGTGTATTCCTCCCTGGTGTCTCCTTGTTTTTGGTTCCTGGGTTTCTTGTCGATTGGTTCTTAACTTTGGATTCAATATTTTTACTTTTTTCATTAAATTTAGCAAGAAATCATCCCTGAGTCTTTAGCTCTGCATTCGGTTCCACAACCAATATCCACCAACCTTCAGTTTAGTGGCATCAGCTCAGCTGTTTCTGTGTTCCTGCTAGGTCCACAGAAAGCACTATTCTCTCTAGGTCAGTTTTGTCGTTGGACTCTTCACAGGCAACAGAGCAGACTGGATGCCTTTCATTTGCTGTTTTGTGTCATTTTCTTTCATTTTTATAGTCCTGTTTGTCTGTTTTCTGTTCAATAATTCTTTTCTATGTTATCTGTCTGTGTACAGCTTCCAGTGCCTGATTACCTCATTAGCAGCCACACAACCTGCATATGTAGAGAAATTTGCAGTCTTCACGCACTTCTTGAACTGATTTTCCTCTAATCAGTCTGAAACAGCTTTTTTTTGTCTCTTCCCTTTAGGTGTTGTTCAGCCAAGGCCGTGTGCTCATTTTGGAAATGTCTTACAACATTTGACCTTTTACTGTTAGTTAAAGGTATAATGGAAGTTTTTTTGCAAATTTTTGCAAAGACCCACCCTCTACTCTTCACATGCAAAACCCCGTATATGCTCCCTAGAGGAAATGTCTGTTAAGTGCATGGTTATATGGAAGATACATCTGTAAAAAAAAATAAATAAATAAATAATACAATAACAATATTGTTGGAAAAAAATATAGACCTGCGCTGTATCTCAATCAGAGCTACGCTGCCCCCTGCAGGAAATTGTGTCGGGTGTGATCATCCCCTTGACTTTCAGCGCTAAACTACACGACCTCTAAGGCCTGATATTCTGTCGAATTAGACATAAAATCAGATTCTGTGTGTTTTGTCCTATAAAGAGCAACCGGTTGCCAAACGTCTCAAAACCCTTTTGCACATTTTTTTTGCTCATAGATATTTTTTTTTGTACATTATGTGATTTGCAAGCGAGTATTTAGCCGTTTGTATACACAGGATTTATTTTGCTTGAGTAACATTTTGTATTTGTGATTTCCTACCCTTCCCTTCCCTCTTAGTACCCTAAGAGTTTTACCGTCTAAACATTAGGTATTAAATGCACATGTGTATATGCAGTCTTTTTCCTCTCCATAATTTTATGCCACAGACTTCTTCCACTGCATCCTTTTAAATAACTTAAACATGAAATTAATTGGATCTATTTATGGTAGTGGCAGATATTAAATAATTGTTGTTTTAGAAAACCTTCCACCATATTTCATTATCTGCACAGAGGGAGACAGCTGCAGCCAGCCCGGCGACCGCCCTGAGCCAAACACTAACCCAAGCCTTTATCATAAATCTGACCCACATACTAACTGCCTGCAGTTTCCTTTACAGTCCGATCACTGGACGCTTTGAAGTCACCTCACAGAAACTCTGCAGCTGTCAAACTAGAAATAGAAGCTAACAGCTGCTTGGCGGCGCTGTTTTCCCATTGACGCCTTGCTTTGTTTTATCGGCTTAAAGAACTTCCAGCTGTAGTCCTACGGTGGTTCTACTTCCATATTTGGAGGTTGACTGTTCACTATAGTAATGTTTGCATCAAATGAAAACATTTTTGTATATAAATCGAATTAATTTTCATCCAAAATTAAAATGTAACAAAATGTGCCAGTAAAAGCTGCTGCAATTTAAAAACTGGCCAAACAAAACATCCTGAATCTTCAAAGCTTTTTTCATTTTTTATTATACTTTCATTTTCATTCAATGTCATCTAAGGTATGTTTAGACTTCTGCTACTCCACTGCAGTTACTGTTTGCTGGATTCATTCCTTGTGTTTGTTTCCATCCGTCTCCTAGTTTTCAGGTTCCTGAGTTCCTCGCTGGTCATTTCTGGATTATTGTTTCTGTACCTCATTCAACTGCAAGAAATCATCTCCACCTCTTCAGCTCTGCATTTGGGTCGTCTATCAAACTCCATACGTACCTGACTCAGGTAACAAATACAGGTTCAGACCCCCCAAAAATCTGTCAGGGCGGCTATGTTGCTCTTTTATATCCGACATAAGGCAGATCTAGTTTCTCCTTAGCCAACAAAATAAAGTTTGAAAAATGTCAGACTGAAGCTCACCTGCTTACAGTTTCCTCATCACTGCCAGAGCCACCATCCAATTGGCCCTCATGTCCGTCCTGACTCTCCTAAATATATCCTCTATGCTGAGTTTTTCCCATTTTAATTGCTAACTGGCTCATTTCAGGTTTGCCCGCGCTAAAAAAAATTATTTTTAGCATGAACAATCAAACGGATGTAGAATTTTAAAAACCAAATGAAGAGGTAAATAAAATGTCCAAAGCTTTGCAATAAATATAGGAAATAATAATAAACCTATAGCAACATATGGTACATATTAACTAGAGAACTTAAAGGCAGCAGTGAATAAAAAGTGAGGAAAATTAAAAATAACCTTCCAGCAGCCAGAACGGGTAGGGAAGGAATACATGGAACGTTATAACCAAGTGGCTGTTATAGTGAACAGAGACCCTATGGTCAGAATGGGAGCCCCCTCCTGAGGTAATGGAGAATGACGGAGCTAAGATCCTGAGGGGCTTCCACATACAAACAGATTAAATGGTTGTAGCCTCCCACCAACCGGACATTGAGATCATTGTGGGCAGCAGAGGGGGGCTGTTCCGATCAATGTAGCCACTCAGATAATAAAAACATCAGGAGGAATACCAAAGCCTCTGGGAGGAACTACAGGAAGGTGAAGGTGTCACTGTCTTGTTTCTGTTAAGTTTCATTTTGATTGTTCAGTTTTACTTTTATCCATGTTTTCTAATTTTATTGGTTTAATTACTATTTTGTTGTCTTTTCTGGATGTATTTGAGTTCTTATGTTTTTGTTTGTTGCCCTCATGTGTTGGTCTCCTTTTCCCTTGCTCCTTCTAGGATCCTCTCTTCACACCTGCTCAGAATCAGCTCATTAGTCCTGGCTTTGTTTAGTCTCCAACAGGAAACAAATTACTGGATTAAAGACATTCCTAGTACATGCTATCACTTATAACAATTCCCCCTCATAACATGGGAAGAAATGTATTTACCTGCCAGACTTTAACTTCATCAACAACAAACCCAGTGGATATGGTGACATTTGATCATTATTTGCCAGAGTTATGAGAGGGGAATCATATATTTTAGCCGTTTCTCAATATGTGTACTTGTGCGTCCTCAGGTGCTCGTGTCCTCGTGAAACGTCATCAGCCTCAGCACCAGTACTGTTCCAATTCACAAGAACAGCAGACCAAGAACGGACAAAGTCACTGGATGTTGTTCTTGTCCTGCCCTCTTTACCCAGCATGCATCAGAGCAGACTTGTCTGTTCTTGAGATTGACAGCTGTCCCAGCATGCACTGCAGCAGCAGCTTTCAATGGAGCGCTCCACTGAAAGTTAAAAGTTCTCTTTTCTGTTGCTGTTGTTCAATAAAAGTATGTTTTAAGATCAAATGAGGCAAGAATATTATACTTTAAAGCGCCGCAACCAGCGGAGCTCCGAGGCTAACGGCAGCCAGGTCTTACCGCAGCCCGTCTATAGTAGGCCTCTATCTGCATCGCCGGGTGTGAAGTACCTCTGGCCCTGATGGCGATTTTTTTGTTTTATTTGGCAAAATGTTCATTTGATTTGTGTTTATCTGACTGTGTTCATTATTATTCCCCCACTAAATAAAAAAAGTCACAATTTATTATTATCTAGAGACTATTAATAACAGGAGGTGAAATGCAGCTCCAGACGAGCCGGGCAGGTGGTGATGTCATCTGGACGCTTCTGTTCCAACTGACCCATATTTATGCTGCGTGCTCCCCGTTCTCACCAAGTCCAGACTTTCCTGGGTTCTTCTTAAGAACCTGCTTGGCAAGGAAACAAGTCCGTACTCGCGTTCTAGTGAATTGAGAACAACCTCTGTTTAGCAACAGCTAGTGGTGAAAACTTCTTCTACAAGGGAATGCTAAAGGCTACTTTCCGCACATGCCGCCACTGTCTGGTGAATTCCAGTACTGAATAAATTACTCAGATCAGCCCAGAAATCAGATCCGGGGTTCTTGGGGAAACATCCGGGGCTGTAGCCCAATTAGCCGCCCCCTAGATCCGCCACTGGTCTCCAATATAAACTCTCCCAATGCAGCTCCTCAGTGCTGGTTCCTCGTCTTTGCCACAAAATGCCTGAGTGATGGTGTTTGTAGACAAGTCATATTACTTCCCATAACAAGCCTGACTCTTTCTCAATGTTTATTCATGACGTGCTACTGTTTAACCAAACTGTCTGTAATTTGGTTTGACTCTGAATATTTCTATTTCTATTTCTATTTCTATTATTAAAGGTAAGTGAGGCAAATGCTGGCCAGATGGGAACAGGGATGATTACCATGTAATAACGGCCGTATGATGGACTGTTCTCTCTTTGCTACAATATAATGCTAACTTAGTGGAATCAATCGATCTCCGTTTATTTAACTGGAGTAAATAGGTTAATACTTTTTTTCCCACAACAAAGTACTGAGGGAAAATTATAACCAAGGTACTATATTTCATTTTTATACAGGATTAGGCTTTTCTTTATAAAATACTATCCTAAAATGTGATTAACACTACTAAATAACTGAATCATGTCTGTGTCTCAGTTTCACTGCATTTCTCCTTCTGGTTCATTCTTACTCATCCTGTTCCTGAGTCAATTCAGAGGCTTATTTCCAGCAAAGTAGGGACTCAGTTGGATAGAAGAAATTTGCATTGCATTTAAATAATCATGACATCTTTCCCCACATATTGCCTTATGCAGGACTCCTGTGTGCATCTCTCTCCGTCTGTCTGGGTTCTCGAACTCTATTCCCCATCAAACGTGCCTCTCACTGTTGTAATGTAAGTAACATGCCCATTACTATAACTGCTGTATTCTTAGCATGTGCCCATCAAATGTAGGAGTAGCTTCTTCTGATAAATGCTAACAGTCAGAGCTATTATTTTGATTAGTGTGAATTTATGAGACGGGGTGCAGACCAGGAAGCAGAGTCATAGTTTAACAGACCTCTCTGCAGCTTCTCTACTGTTACCCACTCTTTACTCCATCCAGACAGTGTCTTGCCCACAACCAAAATCAAGTTCATTATAAAAGATTCCCAAAGGAGTAAATCATGATAACCTAATAAAATCAAAATAACTCCAATTGGGGAAAAAGTTAAAACAATTAAATGTGGTCTGTTTAACATAAGATCTGTTTCCTCTAAAAGTCTGCTAGTTAATGACTTGATTTGTGATAATCACATTGACTTGTGTTGCCTTACAGAAACCTGGCTGCAGCAAGAGGATTATGCGAGCATAAATGAGGCAACTCCTTCAAGCTATTTATTTTTCACATACCCAGAAATTTTGGGCGGCGAGTTGGACCACAAACAATGTTTCAGTCTGACTTACTGATTACTGTAAAGGCAGTAAATAATTAAAACTCTTTTGAACATCTAACCTTTAGTTTCCCTCATCTGCTTTGACTCTGATTACCCCAGTGGGCCTCAGCAGATGGCCGCTCACACTGAGCCTGGTTCTGCTGGAGGGTTCTTCCTGTTAAAAGGGAGTTTTTCCTCTCCACTGTCGTCACAAGCATTTTTAGTGTAAGGGATTGCCTTTGAATCAATGAGTTGATGCAAGACAGACAGACAGACAGACAGACAGTATATTTTTACCAATTCCTTCAAACCTGAACATGTCATTGGGTAAAAGAGACTTTGCAATGAAATATGATTCCAGCAGAGGGAAGATTAGTGGAAACTCACAGTTTCCTTTAATATGTTTGATAACTAACTCAAGCATTACTATGCAGAGACGACACAGAAACATGAACAAACAGTTGGTCCATATAGTGATAACAATCTACAGAGAAATGCTGCTTGGTTAGTATTGTATCATGAGTAAAGCAAATAGCTGCAGGGTAAAAGTGATGAAGTATTTTATATTCCTCCTCATCTCACTGAGCCTGTGTCTGTTTGGGAGCCAGCCGAAGCCATCCTGGTGCTCAGCGTCACACTAAAGGATGGATTTGATCCCAAACAGGACGCCATGTACAGACTAGAGATTATGGCCAGCAGCCATAAACATGTCAGCATCATCATGGGTTTACCGGGAACCTGGACCGAGGAGCAGTGGGAGGTCCAGTGTCCCAGTAACTACAAGGTAGCTGTGAAGTTTTCTGATTTTTGTTTTTGAAAAAGACTTGGACAAAGTGGGAAGACTGAGGATTATCAAAAAGACTGATGGAGCAGCTCCTGGTTATGAGTAACAAAAAGGAAGATTAAAATCCCTCTGCTGCCATTCAGCCTTCTCACTGTACTGCTAGATTTAACAACCAATCATAGCTCCTTAGGGAGGTGCTGATATCAGAAATAAAATAACTAACATCTTTATTTGAATGCATCCTGAACCTGGATGCTGCTCTTCCACCAATAATGCTCCTTTTATTCAACATAGTTCTCTAAAAAAAAAACGTCAATCTTAAGCAGTAAAAGACTCTGCTTGTGAGGGAGGCAGCTGCAACCACAAAGCTCCCTTCATCTGAGCTCCATCCTCACAGAAAACGAGTCTCTGGGCAGACAGAATAAGGGCCTGATTGATTTAGCCTCGTGCAACAGTCCCACAGCGCTGCCTTTAAGTGAATAAATGAACCAGAGAGAGATTAGTCTGGAGACAGACTGAGAGAAAATTCTGGAAGGTAAAAATGCCCAATGAGCAAAGGTTATAAAATGCAGTTTCAGTTACAATAGCCTCCGACTAGAGCAGTATCTGCCAATCCTGGGCCAGACTAAGGGCCAGACTAAGGGCCAGACTAAGGGCCAGACTAAGTGCCAGACTAAGGGCCAGACTAAGGGCCAGACTAAGGGCCAGACTAAGGGGCCAGACTAAGTGCCAGACTAAGTGCCAGACTAAGGGCCAGACTAAGGGCCAGACTAAGTGCCAGACTAAGGGCCAGACTAAAGGCCAGACTAAAGGCCAGACTGAGGGCCAGACTAAGGGCCAGACTAAGGGCCAGACTAAGTGCCAGACTAAGTGCCAGACTAAGGGCCAGACTAAGGGCCAGACTAAAGGCCAGACTAAGGGCCAGACTAAGGGGCCAGACTAAGGGCCAGACTAAGTGCCAGACTAAGTGCCAGACTAAGGGCCAGACTAAGTGCCAGACTAAGTGCCAGACTAAGTGCCAGACTAAGGGCCAGACTAAGGGCCAGACTAAGTGCCAGACTAAGTGCCAGACTAAGGGCCAGACTAAGGGCCAGACTAAGGGCCAGACTAAGGGGCCAGACTAAGGGCCAGACTAAGTGCCAGACTAAGGGCCAGACTAAGGGCCAGACTAAGTGCCAGACTAAGGGCCAGACTAAGGGCCAGACTAAGTGCCAGACTAAGGGCCAGACTAAGGGCCAGACTAAGGGCCAGACTAAGGGCCAGACTAAGGGGCCAGACTAAGGGCCAGACTAAGTGCCAGACTAAGTGCCAGACTAAGGGCCAGACTAAGTGCCAGACTAAGGGCCAGACTAAGGGCCAGACTAAGTGCCAGACTAAGTGCCAGACTAAGGGCCAGACTAAGGGCCAGACTAAGTGCCAGACTAAGTGCCAGACTAAGTGCCAGACTAAGTGCCAGACTAAGGGCCAGACTAAGGGCCAGACTAAGGGCCAGACTAAGGGCCAGACTAAGGGCCAGACTAAGGGCCAGACTAAGGGCCAGACTAAGGGCCAGACTAAGTGCCAGACTAAGGGGCCAGACTAAGGGCCAGACTAAGTGCCAGACTAAGGGCCAGACTAAGGGCCAGACTAAGTGCCAGACTAAGGGCCAGACTAAGGGCCAGACTAAGTGCCAGACTAAGTGCCAGACTAAGTGCCAGACTAAGTGCCAGACTAAGGGCCAGACTAAGGGCCAGACTAAGTGCCAGACTAAGTGCCAGACTAAGGGCCAGACTAAGTGCCAGACTAAGTGCCAGACTAAGGGCCAGACTAAGGGCCAGACTAAGTGCCAGACTAAGGGCCAGACTAAGGGCCAGACTAAGGGCCAGACTAAGTGCCAGACTAAGTGCCAGACTAAGGGCCAGACTAAGGGCCAGACTAAGTGCCAGACTAAGTGCCAGACTAAGGGCCAGACTAAGGGCCAGACTAAGGGCCAGACTAAGTGCCAGACTAAGTGCCAGACTAAGGGCCAGACTAAGTGCCAGACTAAGGGCCAGACTAAGGGCCAGACTAAGGGCCAGACTAAGGGGCCAGACTAAGGGCCAGACTAAGGGCCAGACTAAGTGCCAGACTAAGGGCCAGACTAAGGGCCAGACTAAGGGCCAGACTAAGGGGCCAGACTAAGGGCCAGACTAAGGGCCAGACTAAGGGCCAGACTAAGTGCCAGACTAAGGGCCAGACTAAAGGCCAGACTGAGGGCCAGACTAAGGGCCAGACTAAGGGCCAGACTAAAGGCCAGACTAAAGGCCAGACTAAGGGCCAGACTAAGGGGCCAGACTAAGGGCCAGACTAAGGGCCAGACTAAGTGCCAGACTAAGGGCCAGACTAAAGGCCAGACTAAAGGCCAGACTGAGGGCCAGACTAAGGGCCAGACTAAGGGCCAGACTAAGTGCCAGACTAAGTGCCAGACTAAGGGCCAGACTAAGGGCCAGACTAAAGGCCAGACTAAGGGCCAGACTAAGGGGCCAGACTAAGTGCCAGACTAAGTGCCAGACTAAGGGCCAGACTAAGGGCCAGACTAAGTGCCAGACTAAGGGCCAGACTAAGGGCCAGACTAAGTGCCAGACTAAGGGCCAGACTAAGGGCCAGACTAAGGGCCAGACTAAGGGCCAGACTAAGTGCCAGACTAAGTGCCAGACTAAGGGCCAGACTAAGGGCCAGACTAAGTGCCAGACTAAGTGCCAGACTAAGGGCCAGACTAAGGGCCAGACTAAGGGCCAGACTAAGTGCCAGACTAAGTGCCAGACTAAGGGCCAGACTAAGTGCCAGACTAAGGGCCAGACTAAGGGCCAGACTAAGGGCCAGACTAAGGGGCCAGACTAAGGGCCAGACTAAGGGCCAGACTAAGTGCCAGACTAAGGGGCCAGACTAAGGGCCAGACTAAGGGCCAGACTAAGGGCCAGACTAAGGGCCAGACTAAGGGGCCAGACTAAGGGCCAGACTAAGGGCCAGACTAAGGGCCAGACTAAGGGCCAGACTAAGGGCCAGACTAAGGGCCAGACTAAGTGCCAGACTAAGGGCCAGACTAAGGGCCAGACTAAGGGGCCAGACTAAGGGCCAGACTAAGGGCCAGACTAAGGGCCAGACTAAGGGCCAGACTAAGGGCCAGACTAAGTGCCAGACTAAGGGCCAGACTAAGTGCCAGACTAAGGGCCAGACTAAGGGCCAGACTAAGGGCCAGACTAAGGGGCCAGACTAAGGGCCAGACTAAGTGCCAGACTAAGGGCCAGACTAGGGGCCAGACTAAGGGCCAGACTAAGGGCCACAGCCCCGTCAGTCAGTAGGTTGATGATCCAGTGGATCCATTTACAAACCTCTATTGCAGGATGTTTGTTTTTTCTATCAGAGGAACCTTTTACTAACCCATGTTTTATTTTAGTTGCTAAGCTTTTCTATATTTTTTACAAGGGCATGATGCTGATTGTTTTTTTTTATTTCACAGCCTTTAATTGTACTTAAAATGGAAGAGCAGATGTTAGCTGCTAAAACAAGATAAAATTAAATGTTAAATTCTGAGAGAAAAATTTTGTTTTTTGAAGAAACAAATAATACAGATTTGGTATTTATTGGAAAAAAATTGTGTACTTTTCATTTACTAGATTAAGATAGGGCTGCACACAGTGGGTGTTACTGGTGCCTTGCAGCAAGAAGGTTTCGGGATTGATTCCCAGCCTGGGGTCTTTTTGCATGGAGTTTGCATGTTCTCCGTGAGCATGTGTGGGTTCTCTCCGGGTACTCCTGCTTCCTCCCACAGTCCAAATACATGACTCTTAGGTTATCCATAGACAGCTGGAGATAGGCACCAGCTCCCCTCACCACCCCAGCTGGGATAAAGCGTGACAGAAAATGGATGGATGGTTTGTGATAAAACCCAATGGATACAGCAGTGCAGCTTTCTATAGAAAGCATTTAGCAGTTATCACAGATCATTTGATCCATAAAGGGATTTGCATTTTGACTGCAGAGTTCACTCAAGTCTTGAGACTTGGTTGGACTCCACTGGATTCCACTGAGTGACTCGTGGTTCTTACTTCACTTGTGAAAGTCAAAGAAAGCTGTTGGCTAACCTCAGTTCACCAGCTCCTCCTGTACAGGTGAGGTAAGGGGACACAGCGTTCTGGAGCTCAGACAGGAGCAGCGTCAGAAACGGCCTCCGAAACAGAGACGAGGCGGCCAGCCCTGCTCTCCTCTGGAGCTCAGGAACCACGGCGGGAGGCGGGAGGAGGAGCCAGAGCGTGGAGGGGCTATGGCTGGCCTGGACTAGCAGTAATGGCTATCTGGATCACTGGAGCTAATTTTAGAATCGTTAAGAAACAAGATCGAGATCAAATTTCGATTAATTGCACAGCCTTAGTTTAAACATTAAGAGTTGAATACAGGTTTGGCTCCGCCCATTAAAAAGTGCAGATATTCTACAATTTAAAACAAAAAGAAATAATAATACCAGCAAAAAGTATTCATAAAGAATATAGGCAGCATATCTCTAAGTGGAATAAATCTAAGTAAAGATAAAATAATGAAACTATTAAATATAAGAAGTTATTTTTTTTGCTGCTTTTTTATTGTCATTACACTATAACAAGTACAGACGAAATTTCCTCTCTGCATTTAACCCATCCCCTTGGGGAGCAGTGTGGGGTTAAGGGTCTTGCTCAGGGGCGCAGAGTGGCAGGCTGTGGGAGGGGGGCTTGAACTCAAAACCTCTGAATTCCAAGCTCTATGCCCTAACCACTAGGCCACCGCTCCCCTGTCGATTACCCTGCTCCCCAACCCCAGAGATGGCATATTTTAAAACAGATGCCAACGTCTAAAACATTCCTCCTTGTTGAATCCAGTGAGTAAAAACTTTTAAAGATGTAACCTTCCACCAATCACTTCCTTCCGCCTCTTTTCATATAAACATGCTACAATATCTAAAATCGGTTTATTTGTTCTTTGTGATTAATGTATAAAGATGGTCTATCATTGGTCTGTTCAATGCACAGATATATTTTCTCTATAAACATTATCATTGTTTCTGACAGTCATACGTTTACATGAAGCCAGAATTTCCTTCCATCCTCTGGTGTTCTACCAATCGCCTTCTCTGTGGCCAAGATACCTGCAGAAGTGTCTGCATGTCAGCATGAACCAGACTGCCACAGGTGCTAAAAAAGACACAACATTTCAGCTGCAGATACAATGTGTCCATTTACTTTTCCTTCACTTATGAATCTGTGGTGTTTTTTCATTAGATTAGAATATAATAGAAAAGAATAGAAAACCCCTTTATAGACCTACAATGGCGAAATTCTTGTGTTTTCAGCAGCAAAAAGATTATAGATGTATAAATGTATAAGAATGTATAAGAATAACATAATAGTAAAGAGTAAAAAATAAAAAAAATGAAATACTGTAAAGTGTTTTTAACAATATAAAACTGTTCACCTGGAGAATAAATAACCAATATCCAGCTGTGGACATTTTTAGTGAGGATGGCAGAAAAGGGATTTAAGCATCAACACAAACTAAATACCAGCACCTGACCTGCCTCTTCAATTAAAAAGGAAGACATTTAAAATGAAACTGGTTTATGTTTTAGAGTAAACAATATATAATCTATAGCTTTTTCACTATTTTAATCATGACTCTAATTCAAAAATAAACCTCAGTTAAATGAAGTGTTGAATGAAAAGAAGCTGCATGACTCTAAGAAACTTTCAGATTTTAGATCAAACCCCTAAAACTCTAAATTGTTAGGAGCAGGGAGTATTATTGACGGATGGATCAACTCCATAAGGTTCATGTTTTCACTTTTATCTCAAGTAATTAGATCAATTAGTTCCTCCGTTGAAACAGATGTTTTGCTAAAGAACGAAGAAAGAAATCACAGCGTTTGAATGACTATCAAAGAAAAGAGCCAGTTAGAAATTGTGGTATAACACAAAACAGGATTCAGGGTTTTGCTATATTGTCTCCGAGTTTTTTCTTCTTTTTTTTTTTTGATTAGTGAGACAGATATATAGAATTTTATATAAAAAAAAGGTTTTATAAACCATTATAAGACACACACTGAAAGAATGGAGGGCTGCACCTAACGATTATTTTGCAAATCAATGAATCTGTTGAATATTTATTTTGATAAATCAATTATTAATCAGCCAAAGGTTCCTTAATGAAGATTTTTTATGAAATTAAACTGAAACTAAAACTTTTCCACTTGAGGATTTCTGGATAGAGCTGATTGACAGACGAAAACATTGTTTTTTTTATCTTAAATGCAAAATTATTATTATTGTTTTTTATTTTGATATAATTCCTGCTGTAAGTGGGTCGCTCTGTCAGCTAAAGGCATGTTTTAGTCTTTATACTCCAGTTAACGATCAATCGATTAATAAATTAGTTGATGATTATTTTTTTTTAATCAATCAATCTGATTGTTTCAGCACTTAAAGAATGTTTCTCCTACAACACATTTCATGATGTGGAAGAAAAGATTGAAACCTTGTTTACTTCAGTATCTTGTTCTGAAGATAAGAAGGAGGCTTTTATCTAGGAATATTTCACATATATCACATCTTTAGGCTTTGTGCAGCGCAGAGGGGTCCGGGGGGATCCTCCTCTGGATAATTTTGAAATTTAGACTCTGAAAAGCTATTTTTCTGCATTTTGGGGTGGAATGCAGCTGACTTGTGTCTTTGTTCCAACACTATTTCAGTCCTGCTTATTAGAAGTATGTGAGCTTCACTAGAAAGTCTAATGTTACGTTCCCACCTAATAACATCAAAGAGGCTCCTGCTGCTTCTTTTCTGATGCGTGTCCACATTAAGGTCAGACGTCCAGTAAAGTCTGTCCAGATGCGTCTGATGCTTCTGCTGCTCCTGTGTTCAATGCCAGAGAGCAGCTTTGCTATATTAGCTGTGATCAGCGGGTAAAAAGTAGTTAGAATCTATGTTGAAGTGAGAAAGTCCTCCTGAAAACATGGTCTGTGCAGTCAGTTCATCCAGATTACCATCATGCCTTCAAAGATTATTTCTCTGTGGGAGCCGCTCAGACCCCCACATAGCGGCGCTGCGCTGTCACTGGGAATCCCCAGCAGCAGCTGCCTCAGGCCCGGGAGCCTCTTGGGGATTTTCCCCTCCTGTTGGTGGCGGCTGGAAGTAGATGTTAGCGTTTTTCAGGTCTGTGCTAAAACTGTAGGCAGCAGGATAATAAAAGCGAACATATTCTGCCGGCAGGTTTCTACATTTTCAGTTAATTTAGGCGTTAAACAGTTTTAGAGGAGTGATCATAGCGCTCTGCATCAGCAGTGCTGTGTCTGACTCCCTGCCAGCTCCCAGATCAGCTTCTCTGATTGGTTGATGTGGCGCATCCAGCGGATAAAGTTCAATTTTTACAACTCCAGTATCTGATGCTTGTGAAATCTAAACATATGGACAAAGTTTGCAGGACAAAAACAGGGCGCGCAATTTGTCCTTTTTTTAGTAAAGGTCGCACACATTGCTGACTAAAATCCTGATAGGAAAACAGTGAGCAAAAGAAGAAAACATGGATGGTGTAATATTTTTCTTACATGCTGCATCTAACATAATCTGACAGTTCTACAGTTTTTATAAATGTAAAAATGACAAAAGGTTTTTAAATTAAAACAAAACATCCTTTCTACTGCTGATGATATACCTAACCAAAGCAAAAAGCGTAATAAACTGCATCAACTTCACACAGAGCTATTAGAGATTTAATAACATAGAATGCACCCCCAGTCCTAAGGGGTGGACCTTATGTTCCAGTTCTATTTGCATGTTTTCTAAACAGAAACCAGGCTTTGTTGGGCTACTGGATAAAATCTGCAACTCAACGCTATTTCTGACATTTTCAATTGAAAAATCTTCCTGGATGGAAGAGAAACGTCTTCAAACTTGGAAACAAAGTCCAGCAGATTGTTTTTAACTTTTTAAACTTTTTTGAAATAACATAGAAATTATTCCTGGATCATTGCATTGCTGTTCTTAATATATAAATATATATATATATATATATATATATATATGTGTGTGTGTGTGTGTGTGTGTGTGTGTGTGTGTGTGTGTGTGTGTGTGTGTGTGTGTGTGTGTGTGTGTGTGTGTATGTATATATGCTCCTCCTGCTCAAAGCTTTAGTCCATTATGGCCGAGGGCAGTTCACACTTACCCTGTTTCTGCTGCCGCATGGTTATTGTTAAGTAGATGCTGTACAATGCTGCAAAGTTAATGATACAGAGCAACAAAATGCCAGCTGTCATACTGGGGATGTCCCGATCTGATCTTAATATCCAATATTACACTAAAAACTAATATTGGATTATATTGGTTGGCATATAAAATCATGCTGATAGAAACTCTCTGCGTCTGTTAAAGGTTGCTTTAACTCATTGCTTAATTTTCCATCTGTCTGCTATTTTTATACCTTTTGTTGTTGACTTTTGTTCCCTTGTGATATTTGTAACATCCTACTGTATAAAGTAAGTAATAAAAACTGCTAGGATTTTTGCTAATACATTATCAGGTCAATATCGTATCGGCTAGTTCTCAAGGTTATAATATCAGTACTCCCTAATAGTCAAAGCTATAATATCGGTATCGGCTAATGATCAAAACTATAATATTGGTATCTGCTAACTCTCCAAGCCATAGTATCGCTATCGGCTTGTTCTCAAAGCTATAATATCAGAATTGGCTAATTATCAAAACTATAATATAAATATTGGCTGATTCTCAAAGCTATAATATGGATATTGTAGCAGAAATGGAAAAAGTTTGGGACATCCCTAGTAAGCTGAGGCTCTGAAGCTTCCTAAAATAGAAAATGTTGAAGCCAATCTGTCTGAATGATCTGATTAAATTGCCTTTTAAATATTTGGAGATGATGAGTTATCAATTAGCACTGATTGGACAAGATGAAGCAGACTGTTTCTGAGAGGTTTTTAAAGGAATAGTACACCCAAAACATGATTAGCCTTCATTTTCTACTCACCCCCATGCTGAACAACACTCTGGAGTACTTTTTTGATATCTCAAATGCATCTGGAGATCTGGGAGGCTTCTTGCTGTCTGCTGACATTCAAATAATGGAGGTCTATGGCGCCCGAGGCAGAAAGGTCCATAAAAGTCCACAAAAAACGTGTCAATATTCCTCCATACTGCTCGTCCAATGTATTCCAAGTGTCCTGAGTGGGTAGCGTCCAGAATTTACTCGAAACAAAGTCATTTAGAATGTTTTTAGAGCATAAACAGTAGTGTATAGGATTTCCTGAAAGCGCGCACCCGCACGTTCACGACGCTACGGAAGCCGGCAGACCAAACCAGATGAAAGTGCGCATTCAGCGTCTGCTCTGCCGATAATGCAAGCGTAGAAGAAGAAATGTGCTGTTTACCTGTGCAAAGAAAGAAACAACGAAAAAAAAATGTCTGAGGACTTCAGTGTTGAGCAAGAGCATGAGTTCTTTGCCGAGCTGAATGCGCACTTTCATCTGGTTTGGTCTGCCGGTTTCCGTAGACTCGTGAACGCGCTTTCAGGAAATCCTGTACACTACTGTTTATGCTCTAAAAACATTCTAAATGACTTCGTTTCGAGTAAATTCTGGATGCTACCCACTCAGGACACTTGGAATACATTGGACGAGCAGTATGGAGGAATATTGACACGTTTTTTGTGGACTTTTATGGACCTTTCTGTCTCGGGCACCATAGACCTCCATTATTTGAATGTCAGCAGACAGCAAGAAGCCTCCCAGATCTCCAGATGCATTTGAGATATCAAAAAAGTACTCCAGAGTGTTGTTCAGCATGGGGGTGAGTAGAAAATGAAGGCTAATCATGTTTTGGGTGTACTATTCCTTTAAGGCAATAGCCACCTTGTTCTCTCTTCTGTCTGATTAACTGCTCTATCCTGATTAATCCGGTGGTTATGTGAGTGATGTTGGTCCTGAAGTGGACAGTTCCTCAAACCCCCCAGGCTGTCCGCCCCTGTCACCACCATGGCCTTATTGCTTTAACATGCTAAATGTCGCAGCAGCCGTCTCCTGCGCAGGGACCGGAAATAACTAGAACCATCCGATGTTTAGTTTGGTTTTAGCACCCACCTTTTCGGATGAGATCTTCGATGACCTGGTCGAAGTCCAGCCGGTGACATTTCCTCCAGAGACCCATGTTGGTGGAGTTATAGTGCCTGCTGCATTCGTCTGCGGCGCTCATGGCGAACAGCTGCCTCCGGTTCCGGGCCAGAAGCTCCCTGTCCTGCAGGCTGCTGCGGCTGGCCCGCAGCGGCAGGCTGTTGTTCGGGATGTAGATAAAACCCGGGTCCCTCCGGCGGCTGGAAAAGCTTCGGCATCGCTCCTTGTACCTCCTGGCGTCGGTCTCGTACCAGTGATCGGAGCACATCGCCACAGCCAGCATGCCCAGGGCACAAAGAGACAAGGAGAGCCCGGCGTAGAGCAGTAACTTCCCGGCGGCCATGCTCGCTGCTGTCAAAGCCGCATCAGCACCAGGAGAGACGGACAGCTCCTCTGCGGCTGCAGCTCACATCATCTCCGCGGAGCAGCGACCCGAAGAGGCGCAGATGGAGGAAACAATAGGCGCTGGGTTTCCAGGAGCCCACGTCTTTTCCTGCCTGCGTCTATTTCTGCAGCAGCTCGACGCTAAATCATCCCAGGCTCGATCCGCAGCATCATCTGTTTCAGAAGCGCGCAGCCCATCAGGACAGCAGTCAGAGCTGAACTTCTGCACATTAACAACACAGAGGAGAAGATCCACTTACCCCCCGATGGATCAATGAGATAAACCAACAAGATCAGGCGCAATTTCTCTCAATTTCGCCCAAAAACTGATCTAAAAATGTAAAAAGAAAAAAAATCAGAAGCAATCTAAATATAATTTGCTGCAATGTCCTCTTACTGGAAGATTAGACATGCAGTCTGATCTAATGTGTCCACAGACCATCAACAGAGAGATCAGGCCAGTATTAAACCAGTCTGATGGGATGACGACAGCTGCCTCAGAGCAGAGCTGAGCATGGACCAATCAGCGGCCAGCCTGGAGACTCTGGGCTTTTACACTCATCAAGTGAAAAACTAGAGTAAAAAATGTCTGACTGGGAATTTGACTTCCTTTCCAGAACATCTGGTCCCATTCAGTCACTGTCACCCAAACTATATACAGAAATCCCTTTTCTGTCCACCCTGTTCAGAGGTTTTATTATTTTTAAATTTCTTTCATTCCCCA
>NW_024038134.1:55000-84285 GCF_016077235.1 Cyprinodon tularosa | reverse complement strand
TCAGGGGCCCAGTTCACGTCCCATGTCATTGGGAGGTTTTTTTATGACCAGTGTCTCGGGCAAGTTTATTCAAAGAGCCAGTGTCACGGCAGTGTCACGGGCGGGTTTTTTTCGGAGCCGGTGTCATCGGGCAGGGTTTATTCAAGGACCAGTGTCATCGGGGGGTTTTTTTTCAGGAGCCAGTGTCATCGGGCAGGTTTGATTCACGAGCCATGTCATCGGGGCGGTTTTATTCACGAGCAGTGTCACGTGCCAGTGTGTCATCGGGCAGGTTTATATTCACGAGCCAGTGTATACGGGCAGGTTTATTCACTAGCCAGTGTCACGTGCCAGTGTGTCATCGGGCAGGTTTATTCACGAGCCAGTGTCATCGGGCAGGTTTTTTCATGAGCCAGTGTCATCGGGCGGGTTTATTCGTGAGCCGGTGTCACGTGCCAGTGTGTCATCGGGCAGGTTTATTCACGAGCCAGTGTCATCAGGCGGGTTTTTTCACGAGCCAGTGTCATCGGGCAGGTTTTTTTCATGAGCCAGTGTCATCGGGCGGGTTTATTAATGAGCCAGTGTCATCGGGCAGGTTTATTCATGAGCCAGTGTCATCGGGCAGGTTTTTTCATGAGCCAGTGTCATCGGGCAGGTTTATTCACGAGCCAGTGACATCGGGCAGGTTTTTTTCATGAGCCAGTGTCATCGGGCGGGTTTTATTAATGAGCCAGTGTCATCGGGCAGGTTTATTCATGAGCCAGTGTCATCGGGCAGGTTTTTTTCATGAGCCAGTGTCATCGGGCAGGTTTATTCATGAGCCAGTGTCATCGGGCAGGTTTATTCACGAGCCAGTGTCACGTGCCAGTGTGTCATCGGGCAGGTTTATTCACGAGCCAGTGTCATCGGGCAGGTTTATT
This sequence comes from Cyprinodon tularosa, assembly GCF_016077235.1. Lineage (NCBI taxonomy): Eukaryota > Metazoa > Chordata > Actinopteri > Cyprinodontiformes > Cyprinodontidae > Cyprinodon > Cyprinodon tularosa. The sequence continues at coordinate 83,386 of NW_024038134.1, read as the reverse complement.
CACGAGCCAGTGTCACGTGCCAGATGTGTCATCGGGCAGGTGTTTTCATGAGCCAGTGTCATCGGGCAGGTTTATTCATGAGCCAGTGTCATCGGGCAGGTTTATTCACGAGCCAGTGTCACGTGCCAGTGTGTCATCGGGCAGGTTTTATTCATGAGCCAGTGTCATCGGGCAGGTTTATTCACGAGCCAGTGTCACGTGCCAGTGTGTCATCGGGCAGGTTTATTCACGAGCCAGTGTCATCAGGCGGGTTTATTCACGAGCCAGTGTCATCGGGCAGGTTTATTCACGAGCCAGTGTCATCGGGCAGGTTTATTCATGAGCCAGTGTCATCGGGCAGGTTTATTCACGAGCCAGTGTCATCGGGCAGGTTTATTCACGAGCCAGTGTCATTGGGCAGGTTTTTTTCATGAGCCAGTGTCATGGGGCGGGTTTATTAATGAGCCAGTGTCATCGGGCAGGTTTTTTCATGAGCCAGTGTCATCGGGGGGTTTATTCATGAGCCAGTGTCATCACCTGATTCTTTTTCTTCTGTCACCCACTAAGGCCATTCTGTTTCCTTCTGATCTGTTGCCTGAACTGTCTCTTCACTCCTGCTGGACTCTGCCTGTCTGCATCTGTGTATTTCTGTTTGAGCTGGTTCAACGCATTGAACTCTGAACCTGCCTGAAATCTCTGTGGATTCTGGGACCGTGGATCTGACGGTTCCTGTTTGTATCAGAACCCTTACTATGCTGCAGATTCATGGATTCCAGAACTGTTTCCTGTCTTGATCTGTTTCCCTGACCTGGATCAGATCCTGCTCTCTGAGGTTTCTGCATAAGAGACTCTCTGGGCTACTTATTCTTTCAGGCAACACTAACTTGGCACAACACCGGGCTCCAAGCGGAGAAGGATTTTTTTTTATTCATGTCAACAGATTTTTTAAATTTCTTCTTTTCTCTTTGTGTGAGTCTCTCCGTTTTGAAACGTCAGAAACAGGACAGATTTGTCCAGAAGTAAGTCTGTCCTCAGAGACAGCTTTTTGGTCTGTTAGCCTACACTGGATGAGCCTAGAGCTGCTATCAGCTGATGTCAGATCAGCAGGACGCACCTTATTTTTGGAGATTTTCCTTGTGTTTTAAATTTTATTTAAGCTGATTTTTCCAGGCTGGTGTCGTCCATCCAGTCAGAAAGAAAAGGTCAAAGTAAAACCAGCTTCTGGCGGGGATTTATTCGCTAAATGCTGCAGCAACTAACCCTGAAACATCTTAGATCAGGGATGTCTAAGTCAAAGACACAGAGGGCCAAAAGAAGCTGAGGGCCGGACTGGATAAATGTTTATTAAAATTATTAAAATGAACATTTCTATTGAACCAAAACCGAACACATTGTTTTTTTTTTTTACGACATATTAATATCGATATTATAATTAAAGTTTTTTTTTATATTTTTCTTATATAACTTATTAAGATAAATACATAAATGAAAGTGCGTGCATTATAAACTATGCTCTATGATCTATGATCCAACCATCCCTGATTTCAAATAGTAAAATTAGAAGAAAAAAAGAAAAAGTTGTATTTTCCTCTAATGGCTGTTATCTGCAATTTTTCCCCCGAGTCCATTCAACTGAAAAATATGAATAAAAAAAATAAAATAAAAAATAATAAAAAAAATCTATGGCACACAGACAACACAATACTTCCTTCAAAGAAAAGTCATGTCTTGTACAAAGAAAATATAAAAATGTTGTAATGAATCACAGCAGCGGAGCCAGAATTCAGCCAGAGGTTGTTTAAAAAATATTAAACAAAAAGCAGAGCGATGCAAAAAAGGTCGAAGAATCAAAAAGACCACAGACTACGGGTGTCAGCAGAGGCTGATTGAAGCAAAATAAAGATAGCCTGGATGGAGGGAGGGGCGGAGCTAATCCTGCAGGTGATGGAGACAGACAAGCTGCTGAGCGAGGGGCGGAGTTAATCCTGCGGTTGATGGAGACAGACAAGCTGCTGAGCGAGGGGCGGAGCTAATCCTGCAGGTGATGGGAGACAGACAAGCTGCTGAGCGAGGGGCGGAGTTAATCCTGCAGGTGATGGAGACAGACAAGCTGCTGAGCGAGGGGCGGAGCTAATCCTGCAGGTGATGGAGACAGACAAACTGCTGAGGGAGGGGCAGCTGGGATCCGCATATGCCAGGCAAAGGGAGGTGAAAAGACGGTGCAGTCAGGGCAGAAGTCCGCGCCTGTAAGTAGTGTTCTGTCTTAAGCAGAGTATTGTGCGTCGCTAGTTGCGCAGTTAGTGCACTCCACCTCCTCAGACATACCGACCTCAGTCCAGCATGGATTGTTAAAGAGGAAAAAGCAAAAAACAAAACAATCCAAACATGCAAAACACAACAAGAAATTGAAATAAAATAAAAACACAATCATGTTTTCCCCTGGGAAATTGGGAATGTAGTGTTGGTGAGTGCAACCACAACCACACCAACACTACATTCCCACAATGCACGGTAACCCGCAAAGTCACAGCAGCGCTTGCAAGCGGCCTTGGACTGTAAGCCGTGGATAAACAGTTCCAGCCTGTGGGCCTTGACTTTGACAAATGTGTCTCAGATAATAAAATAACGCTGCCCACCTCCCTTCATTAATCAGCTGAAAAAAATGATCAGAAACCAGAGAAAATCTCTCCAGCTTGTAACTCATCAACAAAAACCTGAATCATCAAACCTCTTGGAAGCTCGATCTCCAGCTGAATGCGACCAGAATCACATTTATGACCCTCTGAAGCCTCCGTAGTAGTTACTACCCATTTAACGGCAAGGGACCAGTGGCGGTTTTGGTTGGTTTCTAATGAATTTAGCCACCACTAGATGGCGGTAAAGCTGAGACAATTAGGCTTTAAATCGAAAATTCTGTAAAAAAAAAAATCAACAGTGTTATGTCTATGTTTATTATGATTACAATATAAACTTTAATAAAAAAACTGACATTTGGTTTAAACATTTATGATTTTATCACAAAACACCAGAATACAACAGAACAGTCAATTAGACATCAGCACGTTTTCAGCAATGGACTGAATAAATGGAAACATCACTTTGTTCAAACAGCTCATCAGATCATCCATGTTAAAGTAAACACATAAACAAGTTTTGTACATTTGTGCAAAAATAGCATCATTAGAGATGTAAAAAGCCTTAATCAAGTAAAAAAAATAATAATTAAAATGTGCTTAACACAAGTTCTTAACTTGTTCAACTCAGGGAAATAACCCAGACTGGAGAGCCCTTCCAGCCGTACATGTTCATGCACACACGTTTTATTTGTTAAAAAACTGTTTAAAGTTTCTTACATTTCACTGGCAGTAAAATCGGACATCTGCATATTTAAAGTCAGCACAAAGTCATCTAAAACAGTAAAGGGTTTATCAGCGTCCTTACTGGAGGCGTGTAATTAAATATTAATAATAATACAAACAACAGCTTCATCAGCCAACTAGGTTTTCTTCTAAAAAGACAGATCATTTTAGACTGAGTAAAAGTCAACTTAAAAAATCAACTTCAAGTGATGAAGTTATCAAATAATGAAATACCCTTAGTCTTTAAATCACAATGTCTTCATATGTCATGGTTCCTGATTGGTTTTCTTAGAACCGGGTGGAATGCCCGAAACGTAAAAAAGAACCTGGAAAAAAAAACCAGAATTTTTGTGGCTGTTGTGCTTTCCCCAAATAAGCTGCTATCTATTGGAAACTTTTCAATCCAAAATCTGAGAACAAAGGTAAAAATTTTAATCTTTGAATAGTTATGGGTAGTCAATGGCTGTTTCTCAATTCACTAGAACGGAGTACGGACTTGTGTCCTCGCCAAGTATGTTCCTGAGAAGAACCCAGGAAAGTCTGGACTCGGGGAGAACGGGAGCACCCAGAATAAACCTGGGTCAGTTGGAACAGAAGCGTACTGATGACATCACCACACGCTAGACTCGTCTGGAGCTGCTTTGACCTACTTTTATTATTAGTCTCTAGATAATCATAAATTATGATTTTTTTAATTTAGTGGGGAAAAATTTAATTAACTCAGTCAAAAACAACTTTTCCCAAGGAAAAACCCAAAAAAATCGCTTTTAGACCCAAACCCGGTACTTCACACCCCGGCAAAGCCGAAGAAAGTTTGCTGCAGAAAGGCTAACGTTACCCCTGGCTGGGGTTTAGCCTCGGAGCTTCGTTTGTAGCAAAGGGTCCTCCAAACTTTTTTTTCATTAAGCCAAAAATCATAAATGGGTCAATGGTCCCATTTTAAAGTCTAATATTCTCTCCTGAAATGATCAAAAAAGGGTATTTTTGTAGAACAACGGCAACAAAAAAAAAAATTTTTAACTTAATACTCTAGCTCTGTGAGCGCTAACCTGAAACTCCCTGCTGCCGCATTGCATCCCGGAAAGCTGCTGTTTTTTTTCAAAAAAAAATTCAAGACACTAAAGGATGAATATCTTCGCCCATTGGGGACGGGGAAAAAAAAAAGGGTTTTTTGAAAAATTTGGGAAATTCCCCAACCCACCCTGTCCAAAAAAACCCCACATACAGCGCCCCACTTCTCAAAAGCTTTTCCCCTAACCCCCACCCTCTCATCTGTATTTATACCTTCGCTTTTGCATTGTGGGGGAATGTAGTTAGCGGGTTTAAAAAGGGGCCCCCCCGGGACTAAAAGGGGTCAGCGGGGACAAAAAGGGTCAGTGGGCCCTGAAAGAGTCAGCGGGAAATTAAAAGGGGTCAGGGATTGAAAGGGTCAGGGGGACTAAAAGGGTCAGGGGGTTTAAAAGGGTCGCGGGACGAAAGGGGGTCACGGGTTAAAAGGGGTTCATTTGGGATTAAAAGGGGTCAATGGGTTTTTGAAAGGGCCCAAGGGGGATTAAACTAAAAGGGGAAAGGGGGGAAAAAAGGGTCAGTGGGTTAAACTGAAAGGGTCAGTGGGATTAAAAAGGGTCAGTGGGATTGAAAAGGGTCAGTGGGATTGACAAAAAGGGGTCAGCGGGACTGAAAGGGTCATAGGGATTGACTAAAAGGGGGTCAGGGGGACTGAAAGGGTCAACGGGATTAAAAAGGGTAGGGGGTTTAAAAGGGTTTCAGTGGACTAAAAAGGGTCAGGCCGGGAATTAAAAAGGGTCAGCGGGATTGAAAGGTCAAAGGGTTTGGCCCGAAAGGGCCCAGGGGGAAACTAAAGGGTAAAACGGAATTGAAAGGCAGGGGGGTTTGGGAAAGGTCAGTGGACTAAAAAGGTCACCGGATTAAAAGGGGTTTTAGAAAGGAATTGAAAGGGAAAATAGGGATTAAACTGAAAGGGACAGGGGGACTGAAAGGGTAAACGGGTTTGGAAAGGGTCAGTGGGATTGAAAGGGTCAGGGGGACGGAAAGGGTCAGCGGGATTAAAAGGGGTTTCAGGGGGTTTAAAAAAAGGGAAAACGGATTGAAAGGGCCCAAAGCGGACTGAAAGGGTCAGTGGGATTAAAAGGGGCCCAGGGGGGACTAAAAGGGGTCAGTGGGTTTAAAAAGGGGCCCAGGGGGGACTGAAAGGGTCAGTGGGATTAAAAGGGGGTCAGTGGGATTTGCCCTGAAAGGGTCACGGGTTTTAAAAAGGGCAGTGGGAAATTGAAAGGGTCAGGGGGTTTTACTAAAAGGGGGCCCGGGGTTTGAAAGGCCAGTGGGATTGAAAGGGTCAGTGGGACTGAAAGGGCCCAGTGGGTTTGAAAGGGTCAGTGGGATTTGACTGAAAGGGTCATTTGGGAACTAAAAAGGGTCAGGGGGATTGAAAGGGTCAGTGGGACTGAAAGGGCCAGTGGGACTAAAAGGGGCAAGGGGATTAAAAGGGGGTCAGGGGGAATTAAAAGGGGTCAGCGGACTAAAAGGGCCCAAAAGGGATTGAAAAGGGCAGGGGGATTGAAAGGGTCAGTGGGATTGAAAGGGTCAGGGGGGAATTGACTGAAAGGGCAGTGGGATTGAAAGGGTCAGGGGGTTTGACTGAAAGGGTCAGTGGGATTAAAAGGGCCCAGGGGGACTGAAAGGGCCCCACGGGATTGAAAGGGTCAGTGGGACTAAAGGGGGTCAGGGGGCCTGAAAGGGTCACGGGACAAAAGGGTCAAGGGTATGAAGGGGGGTCAGCAGGATTGGGGGGTCGCGGGACTAAAAGGGCCCAGTGGGATTGAAAGGGTCAGTGGGATTAAAAGGGGTTCAGGGGGGATTGAAAGGGTAAACGGGATTGACTGAAAGGTCATTTGGGAAATTAAAAGGGGTCAGGGGGATTGACTAAAAGGGCCCAGGGGGATTGAAAGGGTCAGCGGGTTTGATAAAAGGGTCATGGGATTGAAAGGGACAGTGGGACTGAAAAGGGCCCAACGGGTTTAAAAAGGGGTCAGCGGGTTTGAAAGGGTCAGGGGGAAATTGAAAGGGTTAGCAGATAAAGGGTCATGGGGATTGACTGAAAGGGAAAATTTGGGACTAAAAGGGGTCAAGGGGATTAAAAGGGTCAGTGGGTTTGAAAGGGTCAGGGGGAACTAAAAGGGGTAAACGGGTTTGGAAAGGGTCAGGGGGATTAAAAGGGGTTTCCAAGGGGATTAAAAAAGGGGTCAGCTGGACTAAAAGGGGGTTCAGTGGGGTTTGGGAAAGGGGTTTAAAGTGGGACTGAAAGGGTCAGTGGGATTGAAAGGGTCATTGGGACTAAAAAGGGTTTCAGGGGGGAATTAAAAAGGGTCAGTGGGATTGACGAAAGGTCAGCGGGATTGAAAGGGTCAGTGGGATTAAAGGGTCATGGATTGACTAAAAGGGGTCAGTGGGTTTTGAAATGGTCATGGGATTGAAAGGGTCAGGGGGGACGAAAGGGCCCAGAGGGATTAAAAGGGGTCGGGTTGGGGAAATTGACTGAAAGGGTCGTGGACTGAAAGGGTCAGCGGGATTGAAAAGGGTCATTGGGCCCGAAAGGGCCAGTGGGACAAAAAGGGGTCAACGGGAAAAAAAAAAGGGTTTCAGGGGATTAAAGGGGTCACCCGGGACAAAGGGGGCCCAGAGGGTTTGAAAGGGGTCAGTGGGTTTGAAAGGGTCAGGGGGAAATTGAAAGGGTAAACGGGATTGATTTAAAGGGGTCAGTGGGTTTGGGGGAAAGGGGTCAGGGGGAAATTGACGAAAGGGCCCAGGGGGTTTAAAAGGGACCCAGGGGGACTGAAAGGGTCAGCGGGATGAAAGGGTCCAGTGGGCTGAAAGGGTCAGGGGGAAACCTGAAAGGGTCACGGGACAAAAAGGGGGGCCCAAAGGGGAAATTGAAGGGGCCCACAGAATTGAAAGGGTCAGCGGGACTAAAAGGGTCATGGGATTAAAAGGGGTCAGGGGGTTTTGAAAGGGTCAGGGGGATTGAAAGGGTCAGGGGGAAATTGACTGAAAGGGCCTGGGATTGAAAGGGTCACGGGATTGACTGAAAGGGTCAGGGGGGATTAAAAGGGTTCAGGGGGACAAAAAGGGGTTCAGCGGGTTTTAAAGGGGTTTAAATTTGGGACTAAAAAGGGCCCAGTGGGACATTCCAGACCACCGAGCAACAGAGAAACTAGACCAGTTTGTTTTCCATTTTTTAAATGTTTTTTTTGCTTCGTTTCTCTAGAGGGGGACTGAACATTGAATAAAAAAGGAAAATTAAATTAATGTTATTGGGGTTTTTTTCCCCCAATCATCCTTTTATTTTATATCTTTTCAATTTATGAAAATTGTGTTTGTATTGTTGAAATTGCCCTGTAGCTTTCTTTTAAATTTCCAGATTGTGGAGTTGATAAAGAATGTTAAACTTTTAAGGGAAAAGGAATGTAGGGGGTTTCGGACCCCAAACATGACATATGATAATCTAAAGGGTGATCACTTTTATCTAGCGGGAACTTTTCTCTGGGAGGCCAAAAACCCGCCTCTAACCGGGGGGGGGGGGGGGGGGGGGGGGGGGACGTCTGCCCTGAGGGTCTTTTGGGGCGATGGGGGAAAGGGTTTTTTGCCCTCCGTTGTTTTTAAAAAAGGTTTTTTCCAAAACCAACCGGGGCAGCTGTTTCAGTTACTGTTTTTAAAAATAAACCCAAAATGATGCTTCTCTCCCTTTTTCCCCCCGTCTTTTCGGCCCCGGGTTTTCTCTCAGGGCGGTCTGAGGTTCAGCAGTGGGGCTGTTTTTTTGTTGAGATGGAGCTGAGTGGGGGGGGGCCCCCCCTGAGCCTGTGTTTCGGGGTGGGGGGGGGAATTGGGGGGGGGGGGGGGGGGGGCCAAAAACCCTGAAACCCCAAAACCGGGAGACTGGTTTATCTGCTGCATTTAGTGCGAGCTAGAGAAAATAAAAATTTAATTTTCAGAAATCAATCCCAGCTTGGGATCGTTTCCCGCGAACCCATCCCCCCACCTCTTTTTTCTGATGCCCATTTTAATTTCAGGGTGTAAAAACTCCATAAGATAAGCTAAGCTACAGGCTGGTTTTATTTTTTCAACTTTTTTGACTTTTTTTAAACCTTTTTTTCAATTTGTGTAAAAAATTTACTCATTAAATCCATTTTTTACCTGAAATATTGACAGGAATTTTAAAGGGGAACTGGAGTTTTTTTTTTGGCCCTTTGGGTTTCCGAAATTTCTAAGAAATAAGGATGTTGTTTGGGGGATGGGCCCTTTTTCCCAATTCTTTAACAAAACTCTAAAAATTTTGGGTGAGTTTAAAGCAGAAATGAAATGTAGTTTTGAGTAATTTGCAACAGCGGGTTTAAAATTCTCAACAAGAAGTTTGAGGCCCCTTGTTTCCCTTTTTTTTTCTACTGCTGATTAGGCCTACTAAAAAAAAATGTTCGGGTTTAATTTTAATTTTTTTTTAAACAAAAAGGGTTTTTCCAAAACAAAACCGAAAATTAAATGGGAAGATAAAAGGCTAAATTTAACTTTAAAAATCCTCAAAACCCTTTCCCAGGTTTGCTTTTCCGAAAAGTTAAAAAAAAAACCCAAAATTTTTTTTGAAGCCACAAGACAGTTAACCCTTTCCCCATCGCCATCTGAACCGCCACCGCTATGCGGGGGGGGGAATATCTCACCGGGTCAGCCGGGCCAAACGATTCCCCTTTAAAACCACTCCCTTTTTTCAGAGGAATGGGCCCAGTATCAATAAATTGCAGACCATAAATGAGCTCAACCACCCCCCATTTTTAAGGGGTGGAGTTTGTTTTCCTTTTTTCATTCCTTTCATTTCCCTTTAACAAAGGCTAAAAACCAACGCTAACCCCCAACATTTTAAATTTGAAAAGTTTCCCCGGAGGGAAGGGTTTTAAAAACCCTGGAAATAAAGCCCTTTTTTTGGTTTTTTTTATTTTTTTTGAATGACTGACCGGGAAAAGACTGAAAAATCCCCATCAGAATACTCCAGATGCTGATTTAAAATAGCTAAAAACCTGAAAAAATTAAAGAAAACAAACAGGTTTCTTTAAGAATACAAAAAATGCCTTTCCACACCTTTCCCTAAAATATTTTCAAAAACAAAACCCCTTTAAAAGTTTCGATGTGCCTCGACCCCAAACCGGCACAAAAAACCCCTTTAAAAACCATTTAAATTCCCCCTTAAAAAGGGGAAACCATAGGGAAAAATTTTTCCCCCCTTAAATTTTATATTTTTTATATAACATAAAAAATTACAATTGGGTGAGTCAAAAAAAAAGGGAAAAATTTGTTTTTTCCTTCCCTTAAAAAATAGCTACACACAATAAATATTTTACCCCCAAATTAATAAAATTTTAAATAAAAGTAAGAAAGACGATTGATGTAAAGTAAAATATTTTTTGTAAAAAAATGTTAAAAAAAAGGAAACAAAAACTTTTAAAAGGTCATTTGGAAATTTTTTTGTTTCATATAAACTGTTTAAAATTAAAAAGGGGAAAAATATTTATACTTTCATTTTAAATTAAATTAAAAAAACAAAAAGGAAACTAAAGGGGAAAGGGACAGGTGACTAAAGTTAAACAATAAGCTCAGTAATCATAATAATTATTGTAAACTTGGATTTGGAAAAATTTTTTTTTTCAGACTTTAATCGTTAAAAACTGATAAGAACTTAATGAATCAATCACTGAAATAAGGGGAAAATTTTTTTTTTTTCCCATTTTGGGAAATTTTTTCCTTCAGTTCACACGAAAAATTTGTTTTTAATCAAATGCCAACAATATTTCCCATTTCACCCAGTGATGATTCGGGATGAAAGGTGTTAAAAAAAAAAATAAATTTTTTTTTAAAACTTTATTACATTTAATCTTATGGCATGTGAAAAACCAACCCCCTCACGGGGAACAATGTCTGAATTTGAACAAGGCTTTTGTTAATAAATTTAAAACTACAATGGGAAAAGTTTTTCCAAAGCACAGGGGGCCCTTAAAATGATATCTCCTGGGGGGCGAACTTTTTTTTAAAAGCCTGAGGAGAGATTTCTGCTTGGTTTACGAAGGTCAAAAGTCTTCCAGAAAAAAACAACCAGGGATTTTAGGCCCCCGCTTTCCACAAGCTTTCTGGGGGAGCTTATCTTGTGTTTTATCCCCCGGGAAAAGCTAGATGCCAGGAAAAAGCTTTCCCCCTTTTTTCCTTTTTAAAAAACAAAGAAGCAAATGCCCCCAAAAATTTTTTTGCAGAAATTTTTAGGTGAACCCAAGTTTTCCAGAGAGGGGCTTTTGGGGTTGGGAAAACCGGGGCCCCACCCTTTTTTTAAAATGGATTAGATACAAGAGGATAAAGTTTTCTAAATAGAAGTTACAGATAGTTTTTGGCTCTTCCCAAACTCCCCCAAAAAATGTCTTGTACGTCTTTTGTTTTCCCTTTCCTCCTATGTCAGGTAATGGAATGTATTCTCTGTTTTTCTTTTTTTTCTGGTGGGGTTTTTGTGCATTGTCTTATTTCTAAAGTGAATGCTTTTGTCTTATATTGGTTTAAACTCTGAAATTTCCCTTTTACGTCAACCCCGAAATTTTTGGGGTTTTTTTTACCAAACGCACTCCCGAGGGGCCCCTTGGGGAAGGGAAGAAAAAAGCCAATCTTTTTTCCCAAAGTTAACTATGTTAGAAATTTTTTTTTTTTCTTCCTTTAAAATTTTTGGGGGCCGTCCCGGGTTTTTTGGAATCTCGGCGCGGGGCTTTTTGGGGTCCTGATTGATCCTTTTTTTTTTTTTCAGGCCCCGACGTTTTCGGTGGGTAAACAGTATTTTGATTATTTTTTTATTTTGTCTGAAGCGCCGTGTGTCGTGGGGACCGGGGCTGATTTGCTGTGTGCGGCCTACAGAATTCAGAACTGCGAGGTATTGGATCCCTCCAAATGAGTGGGTTTTTTAAAAAAGGATTTGAATAAATACAACTTTTACAGGGAACTGGGGCTAGTTAAAAACAGAGCCTTTACTTTAAACTCTAACTTAAGCGGGGTTTTTTTTAAAAAAAAAGGTTTTTTATTGATTGTTTAAAATTAATTAATTGTTTAAAATTAATAAAGTTTAAATTTATTTTTTTTAACCCTAGGAGCAAGGGGCCGGGCCCTAAAAAAAATTTTTTGGGAAAATTTGTGTTTTGGGTTTATTTTGGGGCTTGTATCCCCGGGGGAAAATTTCAAAACTCATCTCCTTTTGGATTAAAAAATATTGGGTTTAAATTTTGGATCGAGTTGTATCACTCAGGGAAAAGGGACTAATAGAAAGGTTAATTGGACCGATTTTGTATCATCGGGGAAATAAAGGACTAATACGGGGTTGGTTTAAACCTTTTCCCTTTGCCCCCTTTAAAAGGGGGTTTTTTATAGAAATAAAGGACTAAAAATAAATTTTTTTGTTTTAATTTAGGGGTTCAATCGCTCCCCCCCAGCTGAAAAAAAAAAAACCTTTTTGTCACGGGGCGGAAAGTGATCGAATAAAAAAAAATTGAGGCTTATTTTCCCCCTTTCGAGCTTAAACCCAGTTTCTGAAGTGTAGGACTGAGAAGTTAAAAATGAAAATAAAAGGGATTTGTAAAATTAAAATTTGGAAAAATTAAAAAAGAGGCGTCAAAACTTTTTTTGGGCCGGGCCCCTGAAGGGTTTTTTTTCTTTTTCTTTTCTTTCTTTTTCCCTTGGCAAAACCCACAACTTTGCCCTGTGTTTTTTTGTGTTTTTGTTTTTTTTCTTTGTGTTTGTGGCGTGGTGTCTGTCCCCCCCCGTTATACTGTACCCCAAAGTCCCCCCACGCGCTGCTGTTTTTTTTTCGTCTGTCTGTTCTAAATTGTGCGAAAAGGGTGCGGAAGTGATTTTTGTTTTCAAGATTGTGTTCTGAAATATTGTTAAATATTTTTGCTGGATGTTGTATTACTAACTTTCTGTTAAAATGTGCTTCTTGGGACAGCGGTTGTCCAGTTTTGGATGCAAGTTTTTGTTTCACAGCAGGGGGACTGATTGAACCCCCCCTTATTTGCATTTTGAGAGTGCTTCAGTTCGTGGGTATTTCCAGCTCACGGGTTTTTAGGATTTTTGGGTTTTGGGTGTGAATTGCTTTAGGACCCGTGTTTTGGTTTTAAATGAAAAGTACAAAATAACAATTTACAGATGTTTTTACTTTCCAGCGGGTTAAAAGTGTTGCATCAGTTCCAAGGGTTTTAAACAACCAGGAAAGATCCAATTGTTTATTAAAAATACCCGTAAAAAATTTTACAATCACTTAAAATTTTTTGGTTTCCGACAGGATGGGGAAAACCCTCACTGATTTTTAAGAGAAAAAAAATGAGAACAATAAAGTTTTTTTTGCGTAACATGTTTTTTCTACACGGGTTTAATTTGGGGCATTTGAAACGCTAATGAATTACTTTGTTTTTTTGTAGGGCGATCTTCGTTTGGGAAAAACCCCTTTTGCTATTACATGACCACATTAACCCGGGTTTTTTGGGTTTTTTCCCACAGGGGGTCTAGGAAACCCTTTAATAACAGTGGGGGTATCAAGAAAAAAACGGTTTTGGTTTTTAATTTGGAGTTTTTTAAAAAAGGGTTTACTTTAAAAATGAAAAATAATTTGAACTATTGGATAATAATTTCCCTTTTTTTTATTTTTTTTTCAACCATGGGTTTTTTTTAAAATTTGTGTTTTTAAAACTTTTACAGGGAAGAATTTTGGGGTTTTAGATCCCGGGGTAACAAACCTTTCATCTTTCTTTCAAAGTGTTGAAAGAGTCCCGCTTGATGTGAATGAGAGTTTAATGTGGGAGGGAATGGGCCCCCCCCCCCTTTTATGGGTTTTTGGATGCCCTAGTAAAATGACCTCAGTTTTTGTGGTACTTTTATATTTTTTTTATTTTTTAAAATTTTTTAGGTACAAATGAAGTTTTTTTTTCATAAATTGTTTTTTATTTCTGTTTAAAGGGGGGGCAATTTTTACGGTAAAAAAAAGATTTTTATATTTTTGGGGTCACAATCTGGGAAAAACGGGAAACATCTGCTTTTGGGAGTGAAATTTTAAAATGAAAAAGAGAATTCACCTTTGGGTTAAAGCAATAGATGTAGTTATTAGGAAAATTTGTGTAAACCACTTTAACTAACAACACTAACAAAATAACCTAAATTCCAACTAAAAAAAACTTGGGTTTTTTATTTCATATGGGTGACTGATTGGACATGTTGAAAAATTTTTGCTTTAAAGGGGGTAAGTTTCCCTTTCCAAATTTTTTTTTTTTCCACCTCAAAAATTTTTTTTCTTTTGGAAATAAAAAAACACAGGGGATGTTTTTTAAAAAATAAGACATTACAATGGAACTTTTAAAAAATTTTCATAATCCCAGTCTAGTTTTTTAATAAAAAGATGGAAATTTGGAGAAATTGGTTTGGGAAAATCTTTTGGAAAATTTTTGGTTTTTTTAGCAAATTATTATATTAAAAAGGGGCATAGATTCCAAAATTGGGTTTTTAAAAAAGAGAAATTTTTTTTATATCAAAAGGGGGGGGGAAAACCGAAGTTGACCCTAATTCCGGTTTAAAATTTTTGGGGTAAAGGGGTTTAAAGGAAAAATTTGTTTAAACAATAAATTTTTATTTTTTTTCCCATTCAACAATATGAATTATGGATTTCTTTAAAAATAGAGTCCCCTAAGGCCTTCCTGCTTTTCCCAAAAAATGATTAAAGTGTATAGAACTTTTATTAAATTAGATTTGGGTCATCTCAAAAAAACGGGGTTTTAAATAACATCTATGCCATGCCCCATTTACATTTTTTTAAAAATTTTTGATAAAATTTTTTGAAACACTGCTGACTTTGTTATTTAAAAACAGTTGGGTGTAAATTGTTTTAAATTTTTAGGAAAAATTTTGGGTTTAAAAAGCTATGAAATTCAATAAAAAAGTAAAAGGGTTTTCTGAAATTTTTGAAATAGGACTTTTCCTTGAAGCGTGGGGCAATTTATAAGGATTTTGGGATTTAGTAAAAACAAATTTCAATTTAAAATTATTTTAAACCCGGGCAATTTCCCTCACAACTTTTATAAGTAAAGGGACTTGGACATTCTAGGGGTTTTTTTCAATTCTTTAATGAGTTTTGTGAGGTTGTGAAAATTTTTTGAATTTGGGAGTTGAATTTTTTGGCACAACAGAAATGAAAGTCATCGGGTATTGACGTTTATTTTTATTTTGAATAGTAAGGTCATTAATTTTCTTAAATTTTTGGGACATCCGATCGGGATTTTTTTAAAAAAATTTCTATCAAATTTTTTTTGCCGTTCAGGTTTTGGGGGAGTTGGCCGTTTTTGCTATAAAAACAACAAACTAGCGCCAATCGGGGGGAGGCATCACAAGATAAATTTTTTTATGATAGTAAAGTTTAAAAAAATTTGGCAAATATAAGTTTTCTTTTTTAAATTTCCTTTTTATTTTTTTTTCCTGGCAGTTCTCCCCCTTCTGACTTGAGGCGATCTTGGGGGAAGGGGCTTTTTTAAACCAAGGGGAAACAAAGGGAAGATTATTTTTAAAGGGGTCTTCTTGATTACCCGGGATCAGGGGCCGGGTGGGTTGGGTTTCTGAACAAAACAGATGATCGAACTAGGCCCATCTTCGCTGGACTGTTGGTTTTGAAAGCCGAACCTTTTTGAGCATTTCGAAAGGGCAGTTTAAAGCGAACTGGTTTCCCCCCCCCTCCCCCTTTTGGAAAAAAAAAATGATGATCGGGACGTGATTGCAAATTTCTGCCATAGGGCCTTTGGGGAACAATTTCTCCTTTGACTGTTTCTTTTCCCTCCGGGCTGATAACCCAAAAAAGGGGCTCAGGCGTTTTTCTGTGGGAGTCTTTTATGGCTGGAAATCACAGGAGTCGGGACCACAAAAAAACATAGCCTTTTGTCCAAACCCGGACGGGGGTTTCAGTAGATGACGGTCTCTGGTTTCTAAAGTCCCGCTCTGTTTGACCCCGAAAGGGGTGACCAAAGGGTTTATCAAAGGGGGGCCGTAAAACCAATGTTTTTTGCACTGCGGAAAAAAAGACCCGGGCCCCCCATTCTGGAAACCTTCTGATTCAAACAGATAAAAAATTGGGGGAATTTGGCCAAGGGGGGCTCAGCTGTGGGCCTGTTGTGTGTTCTCATGTTTTTAATCCTGGATTCCCCACTCTGATCATTGACCCGGGGGCCCCAAAACCCACTCCCCGGGGTTTTCCCTTTAGTCTGGGAGGTTTTGGGGACAAATGGGGGCCAACACAACTTGGTTTGTGGGGAATAAGTTCTTTTCTCTAAAATTTTTTTTTATGTGTATGCCCTTTGTTCTTTTTTATTTTTGATAAAAGCACTGAGGGGCCCTGTTTTTTTCACGCCGCAGCCCGCAGTGAAAATTTTAGGGGTTTGGGGGGAAAAAAAACCCCATCTCCTTTGGGGCAAGTTTTTCGATGCAAATTAAAAGGGGGTTTGGGGTTTTCACCAACTGTTACCCAAAACTGCATTCCTCCCTTAAATTTACTCTTTTGGCTCACAAAATGAAATGTTTTTTTTTTTCCCTTCCCGGGGCCCGCAAAGAATGGGCATGGACTCACGATTGCAATTAAACATTTTTTTTTAAAAATAGCTGAAATTTCATTTTTGGTTACGCCTTTTATCATCTGGGGAAAGGGGGTTTATCTAAATTTTAAATTTTCATAGTACAGTGGGACCAAATTTGTAAAACTAATTTTAAAAATTTTAAAAGGGAAATTTTAAATTAAAGGGTTTTTAAAGTGGATTGGGGGTTTTTAAAAATGACTTTCGACAAATGACAAAACCCAAATTCTGTGTTTATTTTATAAATTTAAAACAAACATTTTAAAATTTTTTGATTGAGGTTTTCAAATTTTAACAGTAACTGGGACCCCATGTTTGAATTGCATCCAACTGTGGGTTAAAATAGGGTAAAGTTTGTGGTGATACGGATTTCATCTAATGAGTTTATAGGATTTTTATTGTATTTTAAGACAGGGAAAATTTGTTCTGTTTTTAGAAAAAGGGGGAAAAAGAATGGAAATTTTATCTGAAGGCAAATTTTTAGGTTTTTGGGGTCTCTGCATTTACTTTTCGGAAAAAGAGGTTATTGAAATTTAAAACCAAAAAAACATTAAAAAGTTTTTCGTGAAATTTGCAGCATTAAAGATGAGCTAACTATTTGGGGTATGAAATAAGTAAAAAATTAAATTGAATAAACTAAACAAAATATTGCCCCATCAAATAATTTACTAAAAAAGTGTTTCTTAAACAAGGAAAAGGGATTGTTGGATTGTTGCAAACTCTATTCATATGTTTTAAAATAAGTTGTTTAACTAAGACATCCAGGAAGGTCTAAACTAAAGATTCACATCATTTAATAAATTTAGCTGTGTCGAATCTCTCTCCAAAACTGAAAAGGCATTGATAATTGATAAACAATATAAAAGGGTAATACATTATTCAATTAAATATTTTATAAATAGGTTTTCAAATGAATAAATGGATCAAAGGTAAAAATGGTTGAAATTTTTGGGATTTAAAATATGATTGGAATAAAGTAGGTCATTTTTGATATTTAGTGACTCATGTAAAGCAGGCTGATCATTCTTTAAGGTTTTAAAAAATAGAAAATATGATGATTGAAATTAAATTGGTCTAAATTGGAGATTTACAAATTAACAGTTATGGAACTGCTTCTAAAATACAGTTAAGTTTTGGGTTTAACATGATAGGAAACTTTCATTTCTCATGTAGGCCTTATATAAAAAGAGGGTCAAAGGATTGATAAAATACAGCTCCAAAGTAGCAGATTTATAATACAAAAGGAAGACAGTGAAGCTGTCATAAAGTGTAGGATCAATTATTAACCAATCAACAGGGTTCTCTCCATATGAGCTCCAGACAGGACGGATGTTTCCAGGACCTGCTACCCGCATTCCAGGATGGAAAGGTAAGCTTGCACATTTATCTCATAAAGATTTTTTCAATGAGTTACAGGTCCTGGCAGCAGAATTTACAAAATACCAGACGTCACAGGAACGTCCAGGCTCGGGATCAGTTCGGGGAATCGACTGGGTGCGCCTGATGGTCATCAAAAGAAAGTGGTCTGAACCTCGCTTCGCCAGACCATACCGAGTCGTGGAGAGGACATCTCAGGCTGTCCGTCTACAAGGGAAAAGGAGACATGTGGTTCCATTGGAGTCAGCTGAGGAGCCACAACGCACGCTGCAGGGCATACAGGAGAATCTACAGTCTCAACCTGCGGTCGAGGAGTGTCTGAGGGCCATCACAGCGCGGAGGAGGATCTGCATTTCCGGGCAGAAGTCTGCCAAAACCACTTCATTTTCCTGAATTACAAGGCTTAAAAGGCCCAGACAGGCACAATAATCCTGTTCCGGTGTCCTTCCATTGAGAAAAGGAGATTGCACCCTCTCCTTAAACTCACTGTTAAATTGGCAGAATACTCCAATTTTCAGTGAGCAACGGACACTCAGGTGAAAACCTGAGGTTTACAACCGAGGAGGAACACGTGAAGGATCCAGCTACAAGATCATCATTAACTTATCTTCTCTTTATTGCGTGTTTTCGTTTTTGCGAACTCTTCAAGAACATTCGTTTCTTTTTGCGCGTATTTTTGGATCGTTTCCTGACGAAGAATTCATATTCATTTTTGAAAGACTATCGAAGGAGCATAGAGACGAACTCTAACTTCTTATTGTTGAATTGTGAAAAAAAAAGAAAAAAAGGTCTTGTAATTTTTATGTGTTTATGATGTATTTTTTTATGTTGTTATTGTTTTGTATTGACAAATTGTAATTTTTGTGGCGAGTATTGTCTTTTGAGTCTGCTGAGCATTTTTTGGTAATTTCGAGATATCTTGCTTTGGTTTTCTAATTTTATACTTGGGCTAATATTTCTATTGTGTGTTTTCTTCTATTGACATAACTGAGTTTTATGATTTTTCATGTTTGATAAGTGAAATGTATTTTTAGTTTAGTTTTTACTGGTTAAAATTTTGTGGTTCATCAGGTGAGTATTAAATTGTTGGACAGCGCAAGATACATTTGATAAGTTTAGATTATGGAGTTCAGCTTTAGACACATGACCTGGCAGTGGACCTAGGAGGTGCTGTTTAAAAAGGGGACTGTTATAAAATTGGGCTAATGTTTTAGTTTTTTAGTATACTAAATAGTTTTTTGGTTCCTCTATTAGAGGGCTTAATCATTTTATTTGTGAGGTCTGTATGTTTCAGACCTCAAAACGGGGACTGTTAAAGAAAAATGATTATTTTTAGACTTTATTACAGTTAATCTTATGGCATGTGTAAACACTCTCACTTGAACATATGTCTGAATTTTGAACAAGGCTGTGTTAATGATTTAAAACTACTAATGGGTAAGTATTCAAAGCACAGGAGGCCTTAAAATGAGTATCTCCTGGGGGGCGAACATTATTTAAGCCTGCAGGAGAGATTTCTGCTTGGTTTACAGAAGGTCAAAAGTCTTCCAGAATAAACAACCAGGGATGGTGAGGCCCCCGCATTCCACAAGCTGTCTGTGGGAGCTTATCTTGTGTTTTATGACCCTGGGAATGCTAGATGCCAGGACAAGCTTTCCGCCTTTTCTTGTTAAAATAAAGAAGCAAATGACCCCAGATGTTTGCAGTAAATAAGGGGAAGCCCTAGCAGTGTCAGAGATGGCGTTTGGTTGGAGGACCGAGGGCCAGCCCTTTTTGAATGGATTAGATACAAGAGGATAAAGCTTTCTAAATAGAAGTTACAGATCAGATTTTGCTCTTGCAAACTCTCCAAAGATGTCTTGTACGTCTTTGCTTTCTTTCCTCCTATGTCAGGTAATGGAATGTATGTCTCTGTTGTTCTGCAGTTTCTGGTGTAGGTTTGTGCATTGTCTTATTTCTAAAGTGTATGCATTGTCTTATATTGGATTAAACTCTGTAATTCTGTGACGTCAACACGCAATGTTGGTTTTATTACCAAACGCAGCTCGCCGAGTGGACCTGGGGAAGGGAAGAATCAGAAGCCAATCTTTTTCCAAAGTTAACTATGTTAGAATATTTTCTTCCTTTACAAAGGGAAAGAGGAGCTGAAACGTATTAATGTCCGACTCTCACATTGCAAAGATCTGAAGGGATTCATCCGTCCTCCTGATCTTTGCTGGTTTATCTTCATATCATCTTCCTGTCAGGCTGTTGATCCCAGTAAAGATTCAGGATTTCCGACACGTTTCTTCTGTTTCAGCAGACTCAGCATAACGCCATGGGAGTCCAAACCTTTAGCCGCCCCAGCTCAGACCTTCACTGTTGATCTCCTGCTCATCCCTCTCAGCAGCTGGACTCCTCACTGCCGGTTCCTCCTCCTGATTTGGAGGCAGATCCAGTTGCCACGGCGATCTGGCAGCCGTTGGTTACGTGACTCATCACCTTCTGTTTGAGCTGAGCAACTTGTTGGCGCAGCATGGTGGCGGTGGAGGCCAGGTCAGAGTTCTGACTCTTCAGGACCTTCACCTTCTCCTCGAGCCGTGAGATCCGCTCTAGTTTCCGCTTACGGCACTTAGATGCAGCGATACGGTTCCGAAGTTTCTTCCGTTCTGCTTTGATGCGCTCCTGCGTCTCCAAGTCGATGGGAGAGAGAGAAGGTGGAGATGTGGGGTCCCCTGCTGGGTGGGGGACCTCCGGGACAGTCTGAGGGGCATCTAAACCTCGGGTGTGGGTGTGGGGGCCCCCACCTCCTCCATGCCCTGAACCTCCACCATACGGGATCTGCCCACCAGAATAAGGAGTCTGTCCGGGGTTGTAGCTGTTTAGGTTGGTGTAGACGGGTATCTCTCCTCCGGACATCAGGTTCCTCTGGTAAGACCCCTGCAGGGAGACGGTGGAAGACGAGGATGGGGACATGTGTCCTCCTCCCACCAGCTGGTTCTGCTTGTGGAGGTCTGCCAAGGCTTTAACAAAGCCGTCTGCGAACCCTTCCTGCTCGTTGGTGGCCTGGTTGCGGTAGATGAAGGGGTTGCTGGAGTTGGATACTGGGCTGCTGGTGACCATTCCTTGATTAGACTGGATGATGAGGTGCTCCAGGTCAGGTGACCCCAGCTTCAGCAGGTTCATATCTGCAGGAGGTGCTGTAGATGATGAGGTTGATGTCATCAAGCCACTGTGGTTTCCACTCCGCCCTGTTGCTGAATTACCGGCGAGGAAGTGATGACCTCCAGACATGGCCTTCTTACTCATCAGCATCTTACTGCCAGGGAATCGCTCGTACTCAGCAATTCGACTGAAACTGGGAACGGAGGGGGAGTCGTCATGGTAGAAAGGAGTCTCCATGGCAGCAGTCATTGACCAGGAGGAGTATCAGAGGAAAGCTTGTTAATCAGATTAACCTGAATGTCAGAGCAGTTGGAAAGGTTCCACTGACGTCTGCAGCAGAGGGATGACGATGGGAGAGCAGAGGGCTGCAGAAAAGACAAGCAGGGTTAATGAAGGAGAGTTGATATTATATTATAATAATAATATTTATTGGCAGTTTTGACACTCTGCTTATTATCTCATCTGTTGAGAGAAACAGTTAAATTCATTCTTAACCTTAAAACTTAAAAATCATGAAGATAACCAAAACACACCCACAGAGGTTTAGTCTCTTTTGGACCAATTCATCATAAATTTGAGCAAACATTCAACATCAGGCATCAGGAAGGACTGAAGAATAAACCATTAAATGTTTTTCTTAGCAGTTAGCACCATCCATCCATCCATTAAATGTTTGTTATTAGCAGTTAGCACCTCTATAGAACGGCTTCAGACAGAACGATCTGCCTTCTAGAAGGTTCTTATGACTAAATATACAGCTTATCGTTCATAACAGCCGCCTACCTCCATCCATCCATCCATCCATCCATCCATCCATCCATCCATCCATCCATCCATCCATCCATCCATCCATCCATCCATCCATCCATCCATCCATCCATCCATCCATCCATCCATCCATCCATCCATCCATCCATCCATCCATCCTCTCTCTGCCTCAGGCAGCATAGAAACATTCTCAGCCTTAATTACTGCCTTTTTCTTACCTTAGTATCAGTCAAATGTATAAAATGTTTTAATTCTTGGGGGACAGAGACAGAAATGAAAAGAAAATGTAAAGATCTGTGCACCCTGCCTAGTTGAAGCCTCTATATAACAGATTTTATTGTAATTTTGTACACACTATATGCAGTATATATCTATATATATGTACACTATACTATATGCACTCAGTGACGGTGAAAAAATAATCGTGTTACCCCCTTGGTTAAAAGGTTCAAATAAAATTTTATTTGGATTAAAAATGTGGTTCATTTACGTTTTCTATACATACTGAAAGTAGGAGAGGACGCTGGCAATCGTTGTTCGCTGCTTCTCCAACATTATTTTGAACATTGTTGTTTTCAGTTTTACAGTCTGAGATTTTGCGTTATGGCTTGTTACAAAACCGGTGGCTTTACTCACCAACTGATATCAACCTCCAAAGGATTGTTGATCACCTCCTGCTGTCAGTGGTATACACCAACTGTGTCTGGCCAATCAGAGTGGCGCTGCTCTCAGCGCTAAGAACACTTGAAACAGCAAAATCTCAGCCTGCTCAGCCGAGCAACATAGGAAAAAACACAATGTCTAGCCACACCCAGCTAACTGGAAAACATGTAGTGGATTTCAGTACTACTGCCTCTACAGAGATTCACCACAGCATCAACACTTAAAAAATATTTTTTTAATAAACAATCTCTCATAAAGAAAGCATCTTTCGTACATGACCAAATGACAGAAAAGAGATTAGACTTCATGTGTCTCACAGAAACATGGCTCCAGCCAGGGGTCTATTCAGCTCTCAGCGAATAGACCGAACGAAGTCTGACCGCCTGCCACCCCCCCCACCCCCCCGCCCGGTTGGTTGTGGTGGTGGCCTAGTTGTCATGCACCAACAGGAGCTGGTGCTGACCCCCCTCCCCCTTCCTACACTGTCCTCATTTGAATGCCTAGCATTTAATTGTAACTCCCCCTCTCCTCATCTGCCCCACCAACCCAATTGGCTTTCATCCCAGAGACACATGACCTTCACACAACACTGCACCACCTCTGTCAACATCATGATACTTGGAGATATTAATATTTATGTAGACAACCCTCCTCTCATTTTTCAGCTGAGTTTCTGCAAATTTTGGACTGCCTCAACCTTCAACAACATGTTGATGGCCCCACACATTCCAGGGCGCACACACTGGACCTGGTCATATCCAACTCCGCCCCCGTTAGGAACCCTCTAACATATGATCTGGGTGTGTCTGACCACAAGACCATCTCAATGGAGCTGTAACTCATTTCCCCACAAATCAAAGCCAAATGTCAAATCTTCTATAGGGACCTGGAAAAAATGAACTCGGACACCTTAACCATTGATTTCTCTTCAGTCACCGAGTCGGTTGATTTCCACAACCAATCTCTGAGCAGTCTCCTAGATCTCCAGGCCCCTGTCAAAACTAGAACTGTCAGCTTCTTACGCCCAGCCCCATGGTACACCTCAGAACTATGGCAAATGACAAAAGCTGGCCGAGTCCTTGAGTGGCGCCTCAAGGCCCCAGGACTTACTGTTCATAGGCAGGCCTACTGTGAACATCAGAAGTCCTATGCAAGGTCCTTGAGAGATGCACGTTCACAGTTCTATTCTAACATTATCAACAACAGCCCTGGAAACTCCAATCAACTTTTCTCAACCATAAGATACATTCTCAAACCACAAGCACACTCTCAAACAGAAGACACAGAAGAAAGCTGCAACAACTTCATCACTTTTTTCAGCAAAAAAGTAAAAGCCATCCTCTCCCTACTACCCAGTTACTCCACACTGCCTGTCCCGACTGCCAACCCACCACCTGGGATTTCCCAACCTCTCAGCTGTTTTTTGGTCATCTCACAGCAAGAAGTTGAGGACATCATCAAAAGGATGAAACCTTCTACCTGCACCCTGGACCCTTTCCCAACAGTCTAGGTAAAATCCAATCTCCATATCATAAGTCCCCTTATCACAACAGTCATTAACCACTCCCTCCAGTCCGGCCAGGTTCCATCAACACTGGAAACTGCTATCATGAGGCCAATTCTCAAAAAACCCACCCTTGACCCAGAAGTCTTTGCCAACTACAGGCCTATCTCCAATCTGCTTTCCTTTCAAAGGTGCTGGAAAAAAGTAGTTTCCACTCAGCTTCAGGAACATCTAAAACAACATGACCTGTTTAAAAAATTTCAGTCAGGTTTCCGCAAGGGCCACAGCATGGAAACAGCTCTGTTCAGGGTCACAAATGACCTGTTGATGACAGCAGATGCTCCTGGACTTGATTGCAGCATTCGACACTGTGGATCACAACATCCTCCTCCATCGTTTAAGCTCCATTATCAGAGTCTCTGAGTCTGTCTATGACTGTTTTTCAGTACTTTTTCATCTTACCTCTGGAAGAACTGAGTATGTCACCTTGGGAAAGGCTAAATCCCTGGCTCACAACATCACCTGTGGTGTCCCTCAAGGTACAGTGCTCAGTCCCACTTTCTTTAATCTGTACATGCTCCCTCTTGGCCATGTCATCACCCAGCATGGGGTTTCATTCCATTGCTATTCCATCCTCTGCTCCTTTGCTATCATCAACTTTGACCACCTGTCTGGAGGAAGTAAAAGTGTGGATGAAGCACAACTTCCTTTAGCTAAACAGCTCCAAGACTGAAGCCATCTTAGTCGGCACTCCGCACCAGGTTCAGTCATCTGACATCACCAGCATCACCTTCTCTGGATAAACTCTTCCCCTTTCAACATCTGCCACTAACCTGGGTGTTAAAATGGATTCGCATTTGACCTTTAAGGCTTACATCAAACACCTCTGCAAGACCTCCTTCTTCCAGCTCAAAAACGTCGCCAAACTTCGTCCCACACTCACTCCTGCAGATGCAGAAAAGCTTGTCCACACTTTTTTCTCCTCCATGCTGGACTACTCCAATGCGCTCCACATCGGGATCCCTGAGAAAAGCCTGAAGAGGCTGCAATACATACCAAACAGCACTGCTCGGATGCTAATGAGGGTGCATAAACATGACCATATCACCTCCTTCCTCAAATCACTGGCTTCCTGTTACACTCAGAATTGAGTACAATGTCTCCCTCCCTACCCCGCAGGGCATCCATGGTGATGCCTGACCATACCTTAAGGAACTTCTCACCCCACAGACCTTAACAGGTAACCTCAGATCTACTGCAACATATCTGCTGAAACCACCAAGGTCAAAGTATCGTACAATTCAATTCAATTCAGTTTATTTATATAGCGCCAAATTCACAACACATGTCATCTCAAGGCACTTTACAGTTCAACCAGATCATACAGTCAAATTGATACAAAGTTTTCTTTCTAAGGAAAACCAGTTGATTGCATTGACTCATTGACTCAAATACAATCCCTCACACCAATCGGAGATTGGCTTTCTTTTCAGCTGCTCCCAGGCTGTGGAGCGCTCTCCCTGGCCACCTGAGGACCCCACAGACTGTGGATGCTTTTAACACCCACCTTATTAGGGCAGCTTTTTATTGAACCCCCCCCCCTTTTTTGTATAAATATAAAGTGCATTACAAGTCCAAAGTATTATGTTTTTTTAAATACAGGCATCAAGAGAGCTTGCCTTAATATAATCAATGACTTGACTAATCCCCCTGACTCACTGACTAATGGACTTGAACATTTATTGAAGTTCTGAAGCAACAATTCAGGAAGAACATTCTTTGGAAAGACATTTTATTTTCTTAGGTTAATTTTAGGCCTATAGGTATTGTTATTTTTACACTTTTCAATATCTTTTAGTAAAGCTACATTTAACTACAAACTTATTGCTATCTGTTTAGCTCCTATGAACCTAGACCATTGGACCTGGAAATACCCTGAAATGGGTCATAATCAGATCAAAGATTAAAAAGTCAGACACTACCTCTGTGACCTGGTGTAGGTACCAGATTTGCTCGGGGCCCCACCCCTTCTTATGATGTCAATATATGGCAACTCCACTCGGACTGTATTGCACCCGTTTCTTAAGGATCAACATATTATTCCCTATATTTGCTATTATTTTACATTTTAATTGCCGATCTAAAGTAGCCAAAAGTAGAAAACAATCATTGCCAGTCTTGAAGGAAAGTCCTGCCCTCTAAGACAGACTGAGCTCTGCCATTTAACAAGGATACACAAAAAGTATTATTTATTTTTATTCTTTTTATAAAGATCTGAGGGCAGTGGAGGATAAATGAGACATCTTAATAAAATTAGTTATTCTACTTTTAGAAAATGAACAGTTGTTGTTGGTAAGAATTCAAAAGTAGCATAGCTTAATATGGCTAATTGACCGAGCTAAAACAGGCTAACCTGTTAGCTACTGAGCACAGCTAGCCACAGCGCTACCCAGCTCTCCCTCTTTATATTATGGTTCAACAGAAACAGATTTTTTTCAGTTTTGTTATCAATCAGGTAAAACTTCATCAGTCATTAGACATCCTAACTGACGCCAGCGATGTTATTATCGTTGTCTGGGCAACCACAATATTTTACATAATGAGGGAACGTTCAGCCAATCATCAAGCGTAACGTCACTGGCAGGAAGCAGGACCCGAGCAGATGTGGTACCTACATATAGGGATGGGGATCGAAACCCGGTTCCATCAAGGACCCGGTTCCACTTTTTTCGAAACCCGAAAATCAATAACGTTTGGGCTTATCGATACCACTATCGAGTCTGGTCGTTTTTTTGTTTTTTTTTCCCGGAGGTCCTGTAACATAATTGTGTGTCCCTCGAGTCGCGTCACAGCATTTAAATCTAATCAATCCAATCACTGCAGCATGTCCACCAATGTTTTGGAATGAAATTGTAAGCAAACAGATATTAAAAGTAAAACAAGTGAAATCTGGCACTTAACTTTGCTCGCGACCCGAGAATGGCTGAACGGAAAAGACTCCTCCTCCTGCGGCTGCCACAGTCGGGCCCGTCTTCATCATCCACTCAGAGTACCACTGGTAAGCGCGCACACAGACTTTGTAGCTTGACCGGTCAGTTAAAAATAGTAATTTTGAAATCCGTCTTGTAATCGGAAGCATACAAGCTAGTTAGCTTGAAAAGTAAATAAAGTTTCAGACTTGCTGCGTGATGATGTGTTCAGTTTGGCTCAGTAAAACGACAATTAGGTTATCATGATGCGTTCAAGTGTAACGTAAAGAAAACGGGAAATTTAGTTTTTGGCGAGAAACATGAGTAATACAGTTGTATATTGCTCTAACTATTTTAGAATATATAGTGAAACTACTGATGCCAACATTTATTAAAAATTACATTTAATTTAAAATACAATTATTTATTTGTTAAATATTTTCCTAATCACTAAAAATATGATGAAAAGTGACAGTAGACAATACATTAAAGGGATAGTTCGGGATTTTTGACATGAATCTGTATGGCATCCCCATCACCAGTGTCATGCAATCACACTGACTTACCCCTGGCAGCGTCCTGTGAGCAGAGTTCTCGTCCAGCTTTGGTCAAGCCGAAAGTAGTCCGGCAGGTTTGCTAGACCCAGCGAAATAAAACGTTTCTCTTCCCAAAACATTATGTGTTCAAAAGAGTGATATTTTTGCATCCCAAAAACATTGTAGTGGAAAAAGTCACACGTCGTTATCACTTGGTCCTATTTTCTCTCTGTTCGTATCAGTGCGCGCGACACCATGACCTGACAGCTAGGGCCTACTAACCTGACAACAGCCAGATGCATGTCTCGCTCCGCCTAGCTCCTAGCTGGGCGGAGCGAGGCATGCATCTGGCTGTTGTCAGGTTAAGGGCCTACCTGTTTGATTCGCGATTGTTTACTACTGGGGAAGATGTCTGACTACGAGAGCGACGAGGAAAACATCGACTTCCACTTAGAGCCAAAGGGATATCTTTATGAACCCGAGTACACTGACGATGAACTTCGAGAAATGGAGTTAGATCGGGCAGAAAGAGAGAGGGTGGACAGAGAAGTGATGGAAGCTGAAGCCGGAGCCGCAGGAGCCTCAGCTGGAGCTGCGATATCCAGGGTGGCCAACAAATCATGGTGCACTTGTTTCAAGTGCGAATTAATGCAGACAGAGGTGGATGCTACTGTTGCCACGAGTGGGATTTAGTAATGCCCGAGATACAGAACCTTTCCATTGATGAGGATGTCGGAGTTGCAGCAGCTGCTGTCTGCATCACAAACAACAGCGACTTCCCTGCCCTCCTCAAAGTTGAGCTCGCTGTCAGAATGACGGCGCGCACTGATACGAACAGAGAGAAAATAGGACCAAGTGATAACGACGTGTGACTTTTTCCACTACA
The DNA here is from genome assembly GCF_016077235.1 of Cyprinodon tularosa. Classification (NCBI taxonomy): domain Eukaryota; kingdom Metazoa; phylum Chordata; class Actinopteri; order Cyprinodontiformes; family Cyprinodontidae; genus Cyprinodon; species Cyprinodon tularosa. The sequence continues at coordinate 55,515 of NW_024038134.1, read as the reverse complement.
AGGTTTTTGGGATGCAAAAATATCACTCTTTTGAACACATAATGTTTTGGGAAGAGAAACGTTTTATTTCGCTGGGTCTAGCAAACCTGCCGGACTACTTTCGGCTTGACCAAAGCTGGACGAGAACTCTGCTCATAGGATGCTGCCAGGGGTAAGTCAGTGTGATTGCATGACACTGGTGATGGGGATGCCATACAGATTCATGTCAAAAATCCCGAACTATCCCTTTAACCAACAATTGTGAAAATATATTCTAGTTAGTTTTATGTCATTTCGAAGTGGCCAATTACATTAGCCATGTTTATTGAAGGCTAGAAACGTTTTTGTTATGCTCACTTGTTAAGCAATAAAAGCAATACCAGTTCTGTTAAAAAAATTTTGTTGCATCGTCTTTCCACCAAATAACAGAAAAGCATCGATAGTGGTATCGATAAAGACTCGGATTGATAAGGAGTATTGATAAAGGTATCGATATCAATAAATATTAACGATCCCCATCCCTACCTACATACCAG
>NW_024038134.1:0-50000 GCF_016077235.1 Cyprinodon tularosa | reverse complement strand
ATGATCAACAGTTTTCCATGATCAACAGCATTCCATGATCAACAGTTTTCCATGATCAACAGCATTCCATGATCAACAGCTTTCCATGATCAACAGTTTTCCATGATCAACAGCATTCCATGATCAACAGTTTTCCATGATCAACAGCATTCCATGATCAACAGCTTTCCATGATCAACAGCATTCCATGATCAACAGTATTCCATAATCAACAGTATTCCATGATCAACAGTATTCCATAATCAACAGTATTCCATGATCAACAGTATTCCATAATCAACAGTATTCCATGATCAACAGTATTCCATAATCAACAGTTTTCCATGATCAACAGTTTTCCATGATCAACAGTTTTCCATGATCAACAGTATTCCATAATAAACAGCATTCCATGATCAACAGTATTCCATAATCAACAGTTTTCCATGATCAACAGTATTCCATAATCAACCGTATTCCATGATCAACAATTTTCCATGATCAACAGTTTTCCATGATCAACAGTTTTCCAGAGTGGGATGGTCTTCCTTGTCCACCAGGCGTTTAGACTTGATTGATTGATTGTGATAATCCAAACCTAAAAGAAGGTTATTTACACAAATATTTACCCAGCTGATGATTTCAGTGGATCATGTTTAGCCTGGAGAAATTAAATTGGTGAACGGATTTATTGAGTCGATTAAGGAATTTGGGTTCCAGTAACTCGAGATTTATTCATCTAATATACGGATAATGTGGGATTAACGTTTAGACCAAAACGTTATTCAAATATATTCTAAATATAAGGTGAAAATTATTTAATTAAAATCACTGGCAATAGAAAACAACTACTTTCCACAAAACTTTGATTTCTAAATTCAGACTTCCTTAAAATTAAAATCTGTGACAAAGCATGAGTTGGAATAATGAAAGAAACGCTGGAAAGACATGATTTATCCATCAAATCGCCATGATTGACAGAGAAAATAGTATAAAACCAGCCGGGGACCTTTGAAGGATCAGAGGACTGATGTTAATTAACGATGAGCAGCTGAGCTGGAGAAGCACCTGCTGTGATACTTTAATAGAGAAAAGACTTGAAGGTATGAATGAGGAAACACTGGAGCCTTGAAACGATCCATCTCACCTGAAGAGAATCAGTGTCAGCGAGCTGAACGCAGAGCGAGCTGAACACAGTGCGAGTTGAACGCAGAGCGAGCTGAATGCAGAGCGAGCTAAACGCAGAGCCAGCTGAACGCTGAGCGAGCTGAACGCCGAGCGAGCTGAACGCCGAGCAAGCTGAACGCAGAGCGAGCTGAACGCAGGGCGAGCTGAACGCCAAGCGAGCTGAACGCAGTGCGAGGTGAACGCAGAGCGAGCTGAACGCAGGGCGAGCTGAACGCAGAGCGAGCTGAACGCAGAGCCAGCTGAACGCAGAGCCAGCTGAACGCAGAGCCAGCTGAACGTAGAGCCAGCTGAACACAGAGCCAGCTGAACGCAGTGCGAGTTGAACGCAGAGCGAGCTGAACGCAGAGCGAGCTAAACGCAGAGCCAGCTGAATGCAGAGCGAGCTGAACGCAGAGCGAGCTAAACGCAGAGCCAGCTGAATGCAGAGCGAGCTGAACGCAGAGCGAGCTAAACGCAGAGCCAGCTGAATGCAGAGCGAGCTGAACGCAGAGCGAGCTGAAACCAGTGCGAGTTGAACGCAGAGCGAGCTGAACGCAGAGCGAGCTGAATGCAGGGCGAGCTGAACGCAGGGCGAGCTGAACGCCGAGCGAGCTGAACGCAGAGCCAGCTGAACGCCGAGCGAGCTGAACGCAGAGCCAGCTGAACGCCGAGCGAGCTGAACGCCGAGCGAGCTGAACGCAGAGCCAGCTGAACGCCGAGCGAGCTGAACGCCGAGCGAGCTGAATGCCGAGCGAGCTGAACGCAGAGCCAGCTGAACGCAGAGCCAGCTGAACGCAGAGCCAGCTGAACGCAGTGCGAGCTGAACGCAGAGCGAGCTGAACGCAGGGCGAGCTGAACGCAGGGCGAGCTGAACGCCGAGCGAGCTGAACGCCGAGCGAGCTGAACGCAGTGCGAGGTGAAGGCAGAGCGAGCTGAACGCAGGGCGAGCTGAACGCAGAGCCAGCTGAACGCCGAGCGAGCTGAACGCAGTGCGAGGTGAAGGCAGAGCGAGCTGAACGCAGGGCAGACTGAACGCAGAGCAAGCGAGCTGAACGCAGAGCGAGCTGAACGCAGAGCGAGCTGAACGCAGTGCGAGCTGAACGCAGTGCGAGCTGAACGCAGAGCGAGCTGAACGCAGTACGAGCTGAACGCAGTACGAGCTGAACGCAGAGCGAGCTGAACGCAGAGCGAGCTGAATGCAGAGCAAGCGGGCTGAACGCAGAGCGAGCTGAACGCCGAGCGAGCTGAACGCAGAGTGAGCCGGCTGACTGCTGATGGCTGAAGCACAGGAATATTTGGAACATGGCGTGGCGGAGCCGCCAATCTCTGCAACATGGCGTGGATCAACAGTTGTGTCCGAGGATAGGATCCGGCAATAGAAAACAACTACTTTCCACAAAACTTTGATTTCTAAATTCAGACTTCCTTAAAATTAAAATCTGTGACAAAGCATGATTTATGATTTATCCATCAAATCGCCATGATTGACAGAGAAAATAGTATAAAACCAGCCGGGGACCTTTGAAGGATCAGAGGACTGATGTTAATTAACGATGAGCAGCTGAGCTGGAGAAGCACCTGCTGTGATACTTTAATAGAGAAAAGACTTGAAGGTATGAATGAGGAAACACTGGAGCCTTGAAACGATCCATCTCACCTGAAGAGAATCAGTGTCAGCGAGCTGAACGCAGAGCGAGCTGAACGCAGTACGAGCTGAACGCAGTACGAGCTGAACGCAGAGCGAGCTGAACGCAGAGCGAGCTGAATGCAGAGCAAGCTGAACGCAGAGCGAGCTGAACGCCGAGCGAGCTGAACGCAGAGTGAGCCGGCTGACTGCTGATGGCTGAAGCACAGGAATATTTGGAACATGGCGTGGCGGAGCCGCCAATCTCTGCAACATGGCGTGGATCAACAGTTGTGTCCGAGGATAGGATCCGGCAATAGAAAACAACTACTTTCCACAAAACTTTGATTTCTAAATTCAGACTTCCTTAAAATTAAAATCTGTGACAAAGCATGATTTATGATTTATCCATCAAATCGCCATGATTGACAGAGAAAATAGTATAAAACCAGCCGGGGACCTTTGAAGGATCAGAGGACTGATGTTAATTAACGATGAGCAGCTGAGCTGGAGAAGCACCTGCTGTGATACTTTAATAGAGAAAAGACTTGAAGGTATGAATGAGGAAACACTGGAGCCTTGAAACGATCCATCTCACCTGAAGAGAATCAGTGTCAGCGAGCTGAACGCAGAGCGAGCTGAACACAGTGCGAGTTGAACGCAGAGCGAGTAGAACGCAGAGCGAGCAGAACGCAGAGCGAGTAGAACGCAGAGCGAGCTGAACGCAGAGCGAGCTGAACGCCGAGCCAGCTGAACGCAGAGCGAGCCGGCTGACTGCTGATGGCTGAAGCACAGGAATATTTGGAACATGGCGTGGCGGAGCCGCCAATCTCTGCAACATGGCGTGGATCAACAGGTGTGTCCGAGGATAGGATCCGGCAATAGAAAACAACTACTTTCCACAAAACTTTGGTTTCTAAATTCAGACTTCCTTAAAATTAAAATCTGTGACAAAGCATGAGTTGGAATAATGAAAGAAACGCAGGAAAGACATGATTTATCCATCAAATCGCCATGATTGACAGAGAAAATAGTATAAAACCAGCCGGGGACCTTTGAAGGATCAGAGGACTGATGTTAATTAACGATGAGCAGCTGAGCTGGAGAAGCACCTGCTGTGATACTTTAATAGAGAAAAGACTTGAAGGTATGAATGAGGAAACACTGGAGCCTTGAAACGATCCATCTCACCTGAAGAGAATCAGTGTCAGCGAGCTGAACGCAGAGCGAGCTGAACACAGTGCGAGTTGAACGCAGAGCGAGTAGAACGCAGAGCGAGCAGAACGCAGAGCGAGTAGAACGCAGAGCGAGCTGAACGCAGAGCGAGCTGAACGCCGAGCCAGCTGAACGCAGAGTGAGCCGGCTGACTGCTGATGGCTGAAGCACAGGAATATTTGGAACATGGCGTGGCGGAGCCGCCAATCTCTGCAACATGGCGTGGATCAACAGGTGTGTCCGAGGATAGGATCCGGCAATAGAAAACAACTACTTTCCACAAAACTTTGGTTTCTAAATTCAGACTTCCTTAAAATTAAAATCTGTGACAAAGCATGAGTTGGAATAATGAAAGAAACGCAGGAAAGACATGATTTATCCATCAAATCGCCATGATTGACAGAGAAAATAGTATAAAACCAGCCGGGGACCTTTGAAGGATCAGAGGACTGATGTTAATTAACGATGAGCAGCTGAGCTGGAGAAGCACCTGCTGTGATACTTTAATAGAGAAAAGACTTGAAGGTATGAATGAGGAAACACTGGAGCCTTGAAACGATCCATCTCACCTGAAGAGAATCAGTGTCAGTGAGCTGAACGCAGAGCGAGCTAAACGCAGAGCCAGCTGAACGCAGAGCGAGCTGAACACAGAGCGAGCTGAACACAGTGCGAGTTGAACGCAGAGCGAGCAGAACGCAGAGCGAGCAGAACGCAGAGCGAGCTGAACGCAGAGCGAGCTGAACGCCAAGCGAGCTGAACGCAGTGCGAGTTGAACGCAGTGCGAGTTGAACGCAGAGCGAGTTGAACGCAGAGCCAGCTGAACGTAGAGCCAGCTGAACACAGAGCCAGCTGAACGCAGTGCGAGTTGAACGCAGAGCGAGCTGAACGCAGAGCGAGCTAAACGCAGAGCCAGCTGAATGCAGAGCGAGCTGAACGCAGAGCGAGCTGAAACCAGTGCGAGTTGAACGCAGAGCGAGCTGAACGCAGAGCGAGCTGAACGCAGGGCGAGCTGAACGCAGGGCGAGCTGAACGCCGAGCGAGCTGAACGCAGAGCCAGCTGAACGCCGAGCGAGCTGAACGCAGAGCCAGCTGAACGCCGAGCGAGCTGAACGCCGAGCGAGCTGAACGCAGAGCCAGCTGAACGCCGAGCGAGCTGAACGCCGAGCGAGCTGAATGCCGAGCGAGCTGAACGCAGAGCCAGCTGAACGCAGAGCCAGCTGAACGCAGAGCCAGCTGAACGCAGTGCGAGCTGAACGCAGAGCGAGCTGAACGCAGGGCGAGCTGAACGCAGGGCGAGCTGAACGCCGAGCGAGCTGAACGCCGAGCGAGCTGAACGCAGTGCGAGGTGAAGGCAGAGCGAGCTGAACGCAGGGCGAGCTGAACGCAGAGCCAGCTGAACGCCGAGCGAGCTGAACGCAGTGCGAGGTGAAGGCAGAGCGAGCTGAACGCAGGGCAGACTGAACGCAGAGCAAGCGAGCTGAACGCAGAGCGAGCTGAACGCAGAGCGAGCTGAACGCAGTGCGAGCTGAACGCAGAGCGAGCTGAACGCCAAGCGAGCTGAACGCAGTGCGAGTTGAACGCAGAGCGAGCAGAACGCAGAGCGAGCTGAATGCAGAGCGAGCTAAACGCAGAGCCAGCTGAACGCAGAGCGAGCTGAACACAGAGCGAGCTGAACACAGTGCGAGTTGAACGCAGAGCGAGCAGAACGCAGAGCGAGCAGAACGCAGAGCGAGCTGAACGCAGAGCGAGCTGAACGCCAAGCGAGCTGAACGCAGTGCGAGTTGAACGCAGTGCGAGTTGAACGCAGAGCGAGTTGAACGCAGAGCCAGCTGAACGTAGAGCCAGCTGAACACAGAGCCAGCTGAACGCAGTGCGAGTTGAACGCAGAGCGAGCTGAACGCAGAGCGAGCTAAACGCAGAGCCAGCTGAATGCAGAGCGAGCTGAACGCAGAGCGAGCTGAAACCAGTGCGAGTTTAACGCAGAGCGAGCTGAACGCAGAGCGAGCTGAACGCAGGGCGAGCTGAACGCAGGGCGAGCTGAACGCCGAGCGAGCTGAACGCAGAGCCAGCTGAACGCCGAGCGAGCTGAACGCAGAGCCAGCTGAACGCCGAGCGAGCTGAACGCCGAGCGAGCTGAACGCAGAGCCAGCTGAACGCGGAGCGAGCTGAACGCCGAGCGAGCTGAATGCCGAGCGAGCTGAACGCAGAGCCAGCTGAACGCAGAGCCAGCTGAACGCAGAGCCAGCTGAACGCAGTGCGAGCTGAACGCAGAGCGAGCTGAACGCAGGGCGAGCTGAACGCAGGGCGAGCTGAACGCCGAGCGAGCTGAACGCCGAGCGAGCTGAACGCAGTGCGAGGTGAAGGCAGAGCGAGCTGAACGCAGGGCGAGCTGAACGCAGAGCCAGCTGAACGCCGAGCGAGCTGAACGCAGTGCGAGGTGAAGGCAGAGCGAGCTGAACGCAGGGCAGACTGAACGCAGAGCAAGCGAGCTGAACGCAGAGCGAGCTGAACGCAGAGCGAGCTGAACGCAGTGCGAGCTGAACGCAGTGCGAGCTGAACGCAGAGCGAGCTGAACGCCAAGCGAGCTGAACGCAGTGCGAGTTGAACGCAGAGCGAGCAGAACGCAGAGCGAGCTGAATGCAGAGCAAGCGGGCTGAACGCAGAGCGAGCTGAACGCCGAGCGAGCTGAACGCAGAGTGAGCCGGCTGACTGCTGATGGCTGAAGCACAGGAATATTTGGAACATGGCGTGGCGGAGCCGCCAATCTCTGCAACATGGCGTGGATCAACAGGTGTGTCCAAGGATAGGATCCGAGCAGCAGCAGGTGCGGATGATCCGAGCTCACTGCGAGTTGAAACGATGTCATTTGAATGAAGTCACAATGGTCGACCCGCCACCTGCATACAGGAGGAGACCAGAAGATCAGAGGCCATTAGGATGAACTCTGGATGCAGATTGTCTTTGGTGGAGGTGTGCTTCCAGCTGATTGGCTGATTGTCTTTGGTGGAGGTGTGCTTCCAGCTGATTGGCTGATTGTCGCAGGTGGAGGTGTGTTTCCAGCTGATTGGCTGATTGTTGCAGGTGGAGGTGTGCTGCCAGCTGATTGACTGATTGTCGCAGGTGGAGGTGTGCTTCCAGCTGATTGGCTGATTGTCGCAGGTGGAGGTGTGCTTCCAGCTGATTGGCTGATTGTCTTTGGTGGAGGTGTGCTTCCAGCTGATTGGCTGATTGTCGCAGGTGGAGGTGTGTTTCCAGCTGATTGGCTGATTGTTGCAGGTGGAGGTGTGCTTCCAGCTGATTGGCTGATTGTCGCAGGTGGAGGTGTGCTTCCAGCTGATTGGCTGATTGTTGCAGGTGGAGGTGTGCTTCCAGCTGATTGTCTTTGGTGGAGATGTGCTTCCAGCTGATTGGCTGATTGTCTTTGGTGGAGGTGTGCTTCCAGCTGATTGGCTGATTGTTGCAGGTGGAGGTGTGCTTCCAGCTGATTGACTGATTGTCTTTGGTGGAGGTGTGCTTCCAGCTGATTGTCTTTGGTGGAGATGTGCTTCCAGCTGATTGGCTGATTGTTGCAGGTGGAGGTGTGCTTCCAGCTGATTGACTGATTGTCGCAGGTGGAGGTGTGCTTCCAGCTGATTGGCTGATTGTCGCAGGTGGAGGTGTGCTTCCAGCTGATTGGCTGATTGTTGCAGGTGGAGGTGTGCTTCCAGCTGATTGACTGATTGTCTTTGGTGGAGGTGTGCTTCCAGCTGATTGGCTGATTGTCTTTGGTGGAGGTGTGCTTCCAGCTGATTGGCTGATTGTCGCAGGTGGAGGTGTGCTTCCAGCTGATTGGCTGATTGTCTCAGGTGGAGGTGTGCTTCCAGCTGATTGGCTGATTGTCGCAGGTGGAGGTGTGCTTCCAGCTGATTGGCTGATTGTCGCAGGTGGAGGTGTGCTTCCAGCTGATTGTCGCAGGTGGAGGTGTGCTTCCAGCTGATTGTCGCAGGTGGAGGTGTGCTTCCAGCTGATTGGCTGATTGTCTTTGGTGGAGGTGTGCTTCCAGCTGATTGGCTGATTGTCTTTGGTGGAGGTGTGCTTCCAGCTGATTGGCTGATTGTCGCAGGTGGAGGTGTGCTTCCAGCTGATTGTCGCAGGTGGATATAGGAGAGCAATGAGTTTCTTCAGGTGAACTTCAGGTTCCATAACAGGAATAACTAAGGCAGCACATCCAGGGTTAAGGTTCACCTGATATATTTAGTTATTATATTTATCCACTGAAAAATGTTTTAATTCAGTGTGTTTCACCTGCAAAGTGGAGAAAATGTCTGAGTGAGGCCAGTCCCACGACAAGCCAGATTGTTTCTCAAAGTTAAAGTGTGTAACTTGTTTTGACTCTGAGAAAACCTTCAAAGGTTTTCATCAACAAAAGGGAGAAACTCTGTCTATTCAGAGCAGCGCAGATGACTGTACCGTAACGGCGTTATGATGAACGGTTCTCTGTCTGCAAAGATGAGAAAATAAAACGCCGACTGAGTGAAATCCATCAATCCCCATTTATTTAACTACGGTAAATAGTTGAATACTTTTTCCACCCCAGTTTGACGTCACGGCACGATTCTCCTACGGCTGATTTTTTCTGAGAACAGCGATTGTCTGAAGGGTCAAGTAACATCTGGTAACATCTGGTAACATCTGATAACATCTGGTAACATCTGGTAACATCTGGTAACATCTGGTAACATTTGGTAACATCTGGTAACAACTGATAACATCTGGAGGACGGAGTCTTCCAGCCTCAGTATCCCGTTAGAAGGTTAACGGAGGAACGACTTCTGGCATCGAGGTTCCTGGAGGTCAGCAGGATCAAAACCAACCATTTATTTTTCAGACGGTAAGATTAATCTTCACAATTTAAAGTAAATTTCAAAAATTAAAAAACAACAGATTGTTATCAGATGTATATATTATTAGAAATCAAATACTGGAAGATTAGCTCAAACAAAGTCCTCTTCTCCATAAAAAAAGATAAATGTAATCTATTTAGAAAAAAAGTAACTAAATTATAGATTAATAGGTCCATCATTTTAAATGCCATAAAATTTAGTATAATACTAAAGATCCTACCTACATTGCGTACATATACATACATACATACATGATGAAAGGTAACTTTGCTTTGGGGGAGAGGAGAGACAATTCAGGTTTTTTCACCTGTGGATCAGAAGAGCAAAGGAACGTCAGGTTCTCTCTAAGCACTGAGAGGAAGGATGCAGGCGCCACCAGAAGGTATTTCATTTTACTGAGACCTTGGTATATAGAGTGGGATCTCACGTATTTCATCTCACATTTATTGGATTACAAAATAATACTTTTTAGAGGAATTTCCAAAGCCTAAATGACAAATGGCTCCTCTATTCTATTATTAGAATAAGTATAAAATGAGCAATGACTGCACTATAGATCACTATAGATCACTGTAGATCACTGTAGTGCCTCAAAACTTGTAGCACACATAGATAACTTCATCTAGTTCATTCTACAACTATTACTTTGGGAAAATGTGCTAAACTCAATTTTTTAAATATTTTTTCATTGTTATTCTAAGCAGGCCAGGTGTTCAATCTCTGCAACAGGAACCACAGCACTGAGCGCTGTGTTCACTGCACAAAGTATACCTGTCACAGATGCAGGAAGGACTCACCTTGGGTTTGCAGAAACTTCTAAATGGGACAATTGTAGCTTCATATGTAGTGCTTTTCTTTGGGTGAAATAAATGTTACTGCTATATGAAATCATATTTGTCATTCTCTAAGCTGAAATGTTGAATGACATGAAAAGGCAAGACAAGACAAAATACAATTATTCTCTACGTTTCTTTCACATAGTGAGCTTTGCAATATAAATGAGTCTGTTGGTGAATGGACAATATAAATAGGCTCTGCTTTGCCTTGTTGGAAAAGCTGGTTATGACCTGCTCTCAGCTCAGGAACTGGGACCCGTATGATATCTGGTTGTTCAATAGGTTTAAATAAAAGATTTAGATCTGACTTATCAAGCTATTCCTGCAGAACGGTCTGATGTTGCAGAGGAAGTTAATGAAAAGTGGAGCATGCTCTGGTTCTGATGCCAGTTTGTTTCAGCCTTTATCCAGTCTCCTGTAGAAGAGCTGGTCACATCACAGGTTATTAGCATTACAGCAAGGACACTTAGCAAGGTAGAGTGAATACACTGGGGGGGGGGGGGGGGTGTTGGGACTTGCAGGAAAACTGGAATTCTCTGGGAATTCTAGTGTTAAATATGTAAACCGCAAATTATCTTTCTACAAGAAAAAAAAAACTCAGCAGCTACCTTTTCCTATGTCAGAAAAAACTCATTTCAGGGAGACGCTTATCCCTCAACCCCCCGCCCCCCGGGGACCATGGCATCGTGCCCCATACATATACCCCATTTACACGACTCTTGAAAAACCGATCCATGCCGAGACCGGTCCGAGCTCGGTTCTGACGACCGTTTACACATCACGCTATCTCGGTTCCTCTCCTCCTAGTGACGATCTGCGGTATTACTGCCAGTATTGAAGGAGGAAATCAAGCAGTTGGTGGCGGTAACGCACCAAAAGTTGTTTGCCAACCGCCATAAAACACAAGAAGAAGACGAAGGAGGGAATCAAGCAAATCAAAATGGTGACGCCCGTCACATTCAGAAAGTTATGCTTGATTATTATTGCTGTACTTCGGTGTTATTATTTAAGATGTTGCATGGAGAAGATTTTGATTGTTGTTTATAGTTGAAGAAGAAGTTGTTCTTCTTCTGTTTCCGGAGAGGCATTACCGCCAACTACTGGAATGGAGTGTGAATCGCGATGTGCAGCCAGACGGAGATGACGCGTTCTGCTCCTGCGCTCTTATTATCAGAGAACCGAGCCAGGGAAAAACCGAGCCGAGCCCACCTCCGGAACCGGTCTGCAGTTATCTCGGTCCGGTTGTGTCTAGCTCAGTAGTGTAAATGGGAAAATAAACACTGAAGGCCAGCAACTTCTCATCAACTGTTTATTAACTAACAGTAATTCCTTAAACACTAAGCAGATCAATATTGGTCTTTTGTTTTCAACACTTTCAATCTCATAGCCTTGAACATCGGTTGTACTTTCTGTTTTTCATGGACTTCAGCATACAGTGCATCTCGCCATGGTGTCATCATTCCTCACCATGGCCGGTTCTAGACAGGGGCCAACGGGGCCAGTGCCCCTGTAGATCATGTCCTGGCCCCTGTTATGGCCCCTCACTGAAGACAGAATACTTAACAGAAATTCTAATGATAATGCGCTGGAACAGACATGATTACTGATGGGTCCTTTGGATCTATTTCATTCTTTTTCTTTACAAATTCTGTTTTACTAATTATTCAAAAACAATAAGGTCATAGCTTCAGTGCTGAGATAGGATCCCAGTTTTCATCTGCTAAATGTTTTTTTTTTATAACAAATAAAAAATGCTCTAATTTTTACAGATGAATTTAACAGTTTTTCAAATTTATAGAAAACGGTAGTTTTAAACTTAAATTAAGTCAAAAATATGTAAAAATCCTAAATTATAAATGTATATTGACCTAATAAGTAATAGAATTTCTATTGAAACTAATTGAATAGAAATTTTCCTTCATGCAGCTCTATTAATATATTTGAATCTCTTGCTCTGTTATTTATTAGCCCAGTGGATTGTCCAACAAAAGGACACGTCTCTGTTTATTATTTCCTGCTGTCACCATGTTCCATAATCTTATGAAAGGACCTGGAGACGAAAACTGAGGCAAATCCAGAGAGAGAGAAAAGGGTCCAAACATGGTCTGACACAGTAATAATTAAATGTTCACAGGTTTTGGTCACAAACCAAATTCTCTATTTAATAATTATTTATTTCTCTATTTCCACAACAGCCACTCTGAGAGATTTGCTTCATCTCTTCAGGATATTTTGTTATGTTGATTTATCCCTTTGCTTGAATGTCTGAGGTTCTGATTAAGACTGAGGAAAGGTGATGCTTCCTCTGACTGTTCGTGTTCTGTTGAAAATCTTAACAAATAGAAAAAACGGGGTGAATAATATAATCCAATAGAATGAAATTAGATTCCTCTAAATGAAAATCTAAGAATTGGATTTTCCTTTCCTCCAAAAATATTAATGCACATGAATTTAACATAGAACTTCAAAAACAAATCCAGTGAAATTGTTTTAACTCAGTCTGTTTCACCTGCAAGGCTGAGAAAAGGTTGGAGTGACGGGCGGTTTAGACAAAACATGCTTATTCCCACGACAAATTAAATTGTTTCCTAAGGTTTGTTAAATTGTGTGTTAATTTCTTTGACTCTGACACAACCTTCACCGTTTTTTCATCAACATAAATAAGGGAAAGCATTAAACTGTCAGAACAGGGCAGATTGCTGTGCCATAAGGGCTGTTCTCTCTTTGCAAAGATAAGAAAATGAAGTTCCCACTGAGTGAAATCCATCGATCTACATTCATTTAACCAGGGTGAATAGTTGCACACTAAAAGATTTTAATTAATTGCAGGATTTAATGATTTTTTTTCAGGAGACAAAAAATGAACAGAAATGTTTTCAAAAGATTAGCTTTTACAGCTACAAATAGTTTGCTAACAGCAATGGTTCCCGTATTTGTCTCTGGGAGTGTCCATCATTCCCAGAACAAGTCCCGTTCTCCTCCAGTAGCTTCTCCTCGGAGTAACTCTGATGTAAAACAGCAGAAACATAGACCAGCAGGTCATCTTGGTGCAAGCTTTAGGAAGTTCTTATCTGAACCAGTGGTTTGATCCAGAAATAGCAAACAGTCTCCATGAATTGTTTTGAAATCCCAACAATAAGAAGTGGGTAGAGTGGAAATGACGCTCCTGCCTTATTTAGGGTTTCTTAAAGGTAAATGTTCAGTAAACTATTGAAAATGCACGTATGACTTCTGTTCCAGAGATAATGAAGAATAATTGAGTGGTGAATTGTTGGTTTGTTCACTCTTATTGTTGTTTCATTTGTGTTGTGGGTTCTTCAATAAAACATGCAGGTACTTTAACAGAATGGGCTTTATCCATTAAACTTTCACGCTCATATTACAGGCGTACACAACTGTGTTCATAAAACACTACATATCTTATGTTCTAACACTAGGATTTTATACAATGCACATGCTCCACCTATCTAGCTCATAGGGAATTACATCATTCAGGATGACCATTAAATTGTTCATATCATTACTTCTGCTTTAAGTAAAAGTATTACACTTTTTAAACTGATGGCTCAGGAACTTTGAAACCTTATGAACTTACATTAACCTAACTTTTAACCTATTGAAATGTACTTATTTTAATCTGAAAAACCATTCCAACTATATCAAACTATCTTTCAAAATGTAACCTCATCCTGACTGAACTACAATACTAAATCTGTACAATCACTCAGTCAGGTGCTCATATAACCCTTAAAGATCTGTTGAGGTGTTGTTCTGGACTTTGAGCAGGATCTGGATTTGAATCTGGAACTGTTGCCTCAGATGATTGATTCTCTGGATGCTGATGTTGCTCTGCTGCTTCATCAGGCGGTCGATCTGCTTTTGTTGGCCCCAGGATGTCACGGCGATTCCTTCTCAGCACCGCACCATTTTCTGTCTTAATGTTGTATGATCTTAGTTGAATTTGTTTCAGGACAGCTGCTTTCTGTGACCATGTGTTTGTTTTTTGTGCTTGAGTCTCACCTTGTTGCCAGTATGCAGTTCAGGTACGTTTTGTGTTCCTCTGCCGTAGTAGAACTTTTGTTTTGTGTTGTTGTTTGTATCTCTTCACCTATCCTCCCTCCTTTGTTTTCAGCAGCTTTTCCTGAATAGGCAGGTTTGATCTCAGTCTGCTCCACCATCCTTGGCTTTGTGCAATAGTCTCTTCACAGTCTGAATGGACTTTTCAACTAGGCCATTTGACTGTGGGTAATGCAGACTCCATGTTGTGTGCACAAAGTTCCATTCCTCAGCAAAGCGTTTGAAGCTCTCACTGGAAAATTGTGGTCCATTATCTGAGAAGACCTCATTTGTCACACCGTGTCTTGCGAATGCGGCTTTTATGGCTGTTATTACTGCATTTGCTGTTGTAGAATTCAGCCTACTAACCTCTGGATACGACAAATAATAATGTGTGATGACAATGTAGTCTCTTCCAGCACATTAAAACAGGTCAGCACCTATTTTTTGGTATGGTCTGTCGGGTACTTTGTGGGGTTTGAGTGGTTCAGCTGGATGGCTTGATTGATATTTCAGACAATTGAACAATCAGACACTTCACTTGTGATGTCTTGATTTATCCGTGGCCAGTACATCACCTTGCAAGCTCTTCTTATCTTTGTCGTCTATCTTTATCAGTTCAATCTTGGCATCAGAAACGGGTAAGGCCTTTGTGATCATGTCCACATAAGCATTCACATCATCATTTATGTTGCTGCTCACCGGTTCCTTTGGGTCAGCTGCTCTTGACAAAGCGTCGGCTGTGTACATCAGCTTGCCTAGTGTATACGTCACTGTCCATGAGTAGCGTTCTCAGTGGACAGTCATTGAGTGTTTTTTTAAACGATGCGATCAATGGTTTATGATCAGTTTCTACACCTATTTCCTGTCCTGACATGAATGGTGAAATCTCTCACATGCATAAGTTATGCTTAACAGCTCCTTCTCAATTAGTGCCTAACGCATCTCTGCATCTGTCATTGAGCGTGATGCATATGCAATGGGTTGCCATTCATGGTACAGCTGTAGAAGAACAGCTCCTAGTCCACTTTGCGATGCATCGGATGAGATCTTGATGGGCTTAGCTGGATCCTAGAACCTCAGTACTGGTTCAAGCGTAAGCTGTGTCTTCAGGTCTTTCCATGCTTTTTCATGTCCATGACTCCACTTCCATTCTGTTTTCTTTTCAGTTAGTTGTCTCAATGGTGCCATGCGTTCAGAGAGATTAGGTATAAACTTTCCTGTGTAGTTAACCATTCCATTGAATCTCTGCACATCTTTCATGCATTTTGGCGTTGGCATGTTTTCTATTGTTGTCACTTTTCTGGGATCAGGCCTAACTCCCTCACTGCTAAGTTTATCTCCAACAAATGTCAGTTCTTTCACACCCTTTTCTTTGTTTAATTTCAGGTTTGCTTTTCTTGGCGCTTTCAGGACACTTTTCAGCCTCAGGTTGTACTCAGCTTTTGTACTTCCCCATACCATTATGTTGTCCATGGAGGTGTCTACACCTTCCAAGTGCTCATAGATCATATGAATTGTTTTATGATACCCTTCAGGTGCTGAAGCTATGCCAAATGGTAATCTCAAAAATCGGTATCTGCCAAAAGGACTGTTAAACATGCACAATTTTGAGCTTGCACTGTCGAATTTTAGTGGCCAAAATCCAGAAGACGCATCTAACTTGCTGAAGTATTTTGCATTAGCAAACTGTGACATTATTCCTTCTCTTGAGGGTCATTTAAAGTGTTCACGCTTCATAGCTCTGTTCAAATTTCTTGGATCCATGCACACTCTAGGCTTAATATTCTTTTTGTTCACACTGACCAGAGAACTGACCCAATCAGTTGGTTCGTCAATTCTCTCAATCACTCCCAGCCTTTCCATCCTGTCAAATTCATCTTTTATGGGCTTTTGAAGAGCAAATGGTACTTTTCGGCATGAATTGATGACTGGTGGCACTGTCTTGTCAACTTGGATGGTGTGCTCTCCAGGAAGACAGCCTAAACCTTGAAACAGATCCTTTTAATGTTCCATAAGTTCATCATACTCTGTATCTGCATAGATTCAGTCTCTCACAGGCAGCTAATCCTAAAATGGTCTGTACATTTCCAGCTGCTACTATGAATGCCAGCATTTGCTCTTTCTTTTTGTGTGTCACTGTGACCATGCATTTTGCTTTAACAGGTATTGCTGCTCCGGAATATCAACTCACTTTCACTTTTGTTGCATGTAATTTTGGTCTGGGTCTGATTTTTTTAAACAGTCTCTGAAATCACATTTGCTTGAGCTTCTGTGTCTAATTTCATCGCCGTGTTTGTGTCATTCACTTTTAACTTCAGCATCCAATCTGCCTTGTCTGCATTTTCTTCTGTTACTACATCCACATAGAGTTATTTTCATTCACTGTATGCTCTTGGCTCTGTCGTGCCTGACTCTTGCACTGCCTTGCATAATGGTTCTTTTGTTGCAATTGTTACACACTTTGCCGTACGCAGGGCATTTCTTGGGAGGATGCTGCATGCCATGTCGACTGCACGCCGTTCCATGCACGTCTCTGTGCGCTGGTTTCGTTTCACTCTTCAAGTCGGCAGCGCCGCTTTTCTTCCTGACTGCTCCTTGTTCTTCTCTCCTAACTGCATCCACGTGGCAGCTCTCACCAACCAGCGCTTTTGCTTGTGTTCTGACCGTTTCTGCTGCTCTGCATAGTGTCAGGTCTCTGTCTAAATCTAAATTTTCCTCTCTCAGTACCGTTTCTCGTAGACCTTTATCTAGAATTCTTCAAACAAGCCTGTCTATTATCCACTGATCTGTCAGTCCTCCAAACGCACACGTCTTGCTTCTGTTCCTCAGTTCGGAAACATACTGATCAATAGTTTCTCCCGTTTTCTGAACACAGGTAAAGAATCTTGCCTTTCAAACGTGAAGTTTCTTTTTGGAATACAGTAATCCTCAAACTTCTTTAGTATTTTTTCCAAATTCCTTTAAAAATCTTCAGCGTCAAACTGGAAGGTGTTATAGACTTCTAGTGCATCTTCACCCACTACATGTAGAAACACTGATGCTTTCCCTTTCTCAGGTTTATCGCCAGCACCGATAGCTGATACGTACAGTTGAAAGCATTGCTTACACTTCCTCCAGTTCTCCGCCACATTACCTGTCAGCTGCCGATTGGGTGTTGGTTGTAGTGTTTGCATCTTTGGTTTTTTTATGCTCTTTTTCTCCTGTGGAAAACAGGCTAACAATCCTCAGTTGACTTAACTTGCTATGTTCTCTGCGGACTAGCATCAGACGTTTTTCAGTCAATCCTCTCTAATTTGCTGTTAACATCCAAGTTTCTCCTCAAGTCCGTCTCCTGACACCATGTTTCATTTGTGTTGTGGGTTCTTCAATAAAACACGCAGGTACTTGAACAGAATTGGCTTCATCTATTAAACTTTCACGCTCATATTACAGGCGTACACAACTGTGGTCATAATACACTACATATCTGTATGTTCTAACACTAGGTTTTTATACAATGCACATGTGCCACCTATCTAGCTCATAGGGAATTACATCATTCAGGATGACCATTAAATTGTTGATATCATTACAATTTTTGCCTTTGATAAATGTTTTAGAATCAGATTTAAAGCTGAGCGTTACTGATGATAACCATCAGTATTCACTCTAGTGTTCATTATGACTCCAGAATATATCTGGATGAAATGACCACAGGTCCGATTCTAATCCGGGTCGGATGCGGCGAAGACTAAGGCCTCTGTAGGTAGTTTGTCCGCACTAGTCACTGCACCATCGAAGCAGGGCCCAAGAACTTAGAAGCTTTTAATAAACAAGGAAATAAAGTAACTTTTTTAGATGAGCTTTCTGTGAAGTTATAGGTTGATGTTGCCCTGAGCTAGCTAGTTTTGGTGAAGGCTCAAGAGGCCTTTCTACTTTTTCCTCCCACTCTCCAATTCTGATGGTGGTTGTTGCTCCCACTAATCCCACTCTCCACTGGTTAGCTGCAGAGTCAACATCGTCATTTTAGAGTCTGTTCTTCCTCTAATGATTGACCATTTACTAAATGGCTGTATCTATGAGTTGGGTCTATTCAGTCTAATTGTATTTATTCTAATCAGACTGGATTTAAACCTTCATTTAGACCCAGCCTGGGTGAATATTCTAATCAAAGGGAATGGAATCAATTTCTGGAGGAGATTTCTGCTCCTGATGATGCCAGGTTGAAGCTGTCGCTTCAGGGCTTCATCTGTACTGATGACGTTGTTAGTCAAGTCTTTTGAAGGAGTTGAGGGAAAGAACCTCTGGATGTAAGAGCTTTTCTCTGGAGGATCCTCCATGAGTCAAGGGTCGGGAGCTCCATCATGATGTGGCTCCTCATCTAAAGGAGGTTTGTTTGATACTGATGGCTCCCTGGCTCCTTGGAGGTTTCAAAACCTTTCCATTGGAACGAGACAGAGGGGTTGTTTCCTTTAGGTCTTCATTATGTCTTAGCTACAGGCAGGTTTACCTCTCGTGGATCCTACTGAACTTTAAGCCCATCCCTAATGTGTCATTGTGAGAAAGATGGCTTGGGTGCAACAATGTAGTCTGGAACAAAGCATTTAGGGTCCAGCTCCACTTGGTTCTGATGAAAGATCTCATTCAAACTCTGAGGCTGATATTCATTCCTCACCTGCAGCTTCGGCTCGGTGCCTGGGGTCATACCTTCCTTTAGTATCAGCAAGTTATATGTTGGGTTGGGAAATAATGACAGAGGCAGGCTTTTTGGGTTGGACCCATCCAAAGCATTAGCGGTCCAGTTTGGGTGGGGTGTGTTCTGGTAGCCCTGTGGAGCTTGTGTTTTATCCTGGTGGATGTTATTTTTGATTGGCTCTTCAGATTTATAAACCAGCTGTGGGATTTCAATGCGGTCCTCAGAGTGGAGGCTGGGGTCAGTTTGCAGGTAGAGAGAAATGTCTTTAACCTGGAGAAGACGACAGACAATGAGTCACACCAACCAAACAATAACTTCAGACTAACCAGCTGTGATGAAAACTCACAGACCTTTAAAAGATATTTATTCATTGTTCCCATTTCTTCCCTTTACATCCTAAACTATGGCCCAGTCAGGGTTTTTTACTCAGATGACAAGTTATCCAGCAAAAATAGTTGAAAACCATAATTGGTTTTCCTACAATCTTTATGCTTTTCTGTCAGATAACTTCCAATAAAGCACTCTGTGATTAGGGGTTATAACGGGGGTGTGAAAAATGTTTGTGTGTGTGAAAACTTACAGGTGATGTCAACCAGTTAGCTATCTCTGGCTTTGGGATGCTGCAGGTTCAGAAAAAATGAAAATTAAACAAAATCAAGACAAGGCGGAGGCATGTTCTAGATAAAAAGAGACGGATCGGATCACTCACTGTGCCCATTGTCTGTAACAGAGAATCGCGATGAGGAGGATAAGTATAAAAATCCCGCTCAGGGAAATGAAAAAGGTTTTGTGGAAGCTGTCATCTGGAAAAGAGAAAAAGAAAATGACCAATTCTCTTTACTTTGTTTACCACTGTTATGCTGATGATACCCAGCTATATCTGTCTATAATCCAGATGAAGCTAACCCATTACATAGATTACAGGCATGTCTGAAGACATTAAAACCTGGATGAGTCTTAACTTTCTCTTTCACACTGAGCCTGGTTCTGCTGGAGGTTTCTTCCTGTTCAAAGGGAGTTTTTCCTCTCCACTGTCGCTACAAGCATGCTTAGTGTGAGGGATTGCTGAAGAGTCAATGAGTCGATGCAATCAGCTGGTTTTCCTTAGATAGAAAACTTTGAATCAATCTGACTGGATGATCTGGTGAACTGGAAAGTGACCTGAGATAACATATGTTCTGAATTGGCGCTATATAAATAAATAGATTTGAATTGATGGAGCAATGGGAGGGTGAAGATAAAGAAGCTGCTTGAATATCAGAATGGTGAAATGTTGGGCTTCTCCTGATCTGAGCCCGTCTGAGACTATGGAAATGGTCATGCTCAGACGTTTGGTCTGAAATAGAAAGGAAGTGACATTAAAGAAAGGAAGTGACGTACTCTCAGGGTTGAGGGTTGCTGTGATTGATGTGTTGCCGCACTCTCCCACTGCTGTCCGGGCCACCACAGTGAAGTTGTAGGAGCTGATCATCAGGTTTTTCACCATCAGGCTGGTTTCTTCAGGATTGTCTAAATCACGACGTAAAATAGCTCCAGTCAAACTCAACACATTTATATTTTATCTCATGAAAAATTTCTTCAGATTTTTGTGTTTGCTGCACTATGAGCATCTGTGGATGTTTTAAGACCCTGGGAACACCCTCTAGCATATTCAGAACCTGAGTCCACCTTCACAGGTGAGCATTACCTGTAGTAACCTGGATGTTCTTGCCACTTTTTTCGTGGCAGTACAGAACATATCCACGGATAAAAGCAGACTGCTCTTTCACAGGAACTGGCTTCCAGGATATTTCCACATCAGTACCCATCTGTTTATACTCCAGAGGGTTAAAGAGCCCACCTTTAATCCCTGTGACAGAATGAAGAATTTAAAGCATTGATGAACAAAGTCTCTGTGCTGTTCTGCCAAAACAGTACAAATAACTGCAGCCTCACGTGTCTCTGTGATGTAGCCCTCCCTCTTCTCCAGAAGCACTGGAGAAGTTGTGGTGCAGGCGTAGATCGATAATGAATACCTCAGCCCATCGAGGAACTTCTCTGAAAATAATAAAGAAGATGTTTAAACAGGACAGTCACAGAAACCTTTTGGACTCACCATTGGGGCTAAGGAAAGAACTAAATCATTGAGACAATCCTACCTGGATTTATCTTGACCCTGGTCTGATTGGGAGGCAGCTTTAGCCAGTCCACATCACCATCATGGACTGCAGGTACCCAGTCCACAATGTAGCCACAGCTGGCGTCTTGACTGGCAGACCAGGACAGGCTCAAGCCCTGAGCACTTCCAGTGATCCAGGAGGTGTTGATACTGTTTTTTTCTGAAAATAAAGACGATGATGGTTAGATCTAGAGATATTATATCCCTCTGTCGAAAACTGAGTAAATGAAATAACTAATAACCCAAAGCTTGGTTATAATTACTTAGAATAGTAGTAGAGAAACCCTGACAGGTTACTCAGGTCTCTCTCAGTAACATGAACCGTTTTAATTTGACATGCTGCTAACACTTTAATACTTTGAAGACGCACTCTTTCAATCACATGATTTTTACACCATCGAGTTATGAAAAAGTTCCCAAATCCAACATCAACCAGCTTTAAACCAAATCTTGTTTCCATGAGTTTATCACGGGGACTAGGATTCTCAAATACCAGTCCTCTACAGTGGGGGAAATTGTTGGGAGCTGGAGAAGTTCCATCTTTCTCCAGCAGAGTCCGCCATGGATCCTCCTGAGCTGAGCCTTCGACACACCTGAGGCGCATCTCATCATCAGAGGATCCACAGTATATAACCTGCCTTCAGGCCTTGCCTCGACGCCGCAGTGTTAAATCCAGTTTGGTTAGCACCTGAGCCTAGCATCTTCTGAGAACCTTTGTTGCTCTTCAATCCAGATTGGATTCTAATCCTTTTTGTCTCTGCTTTCAGGAATCCTGTTTTTTCTCTTGTGAGCTCTGGATGAGCTTAACCTGCCGAGCCTGCCCTCTGAGCCAAACCTGAAGACTCTTCTCTGGATTCCCATGCAGCTCTGGACTAAGAGCTGGAAACCCAAAGCCAAGGTCTGCCCTCACGCTAGAAGTAAGACGCTGAAGCAGTTATCGGACTCTGTTGAACTAAACAATCTCTGGACCCAACAGTTCCTCTCTCAAAGCCTAAACCGGACTTCTCAAGGTATAAACCTTAAACTCTCAAACTCAAACTCAACTGCGTCCAAGCTAACTGAACTATCTCCCACACAGACTCCAGTGAACCAGCCCCCAGGCCTGAACCAGTACCTGTATTATTTCCATGTGCTTGTGAACAATAAACTTGTTAAACTTTTCTTCAGTCTCCGTGGTGTTCTGCATATTGGGCTTTTCAGTAACCCATCCTGACAGAAATAAGTATTTGACCCCTTGCTGATTTTGCAGGTTTGCCCACTTACAAAGAATGCAACAATCTACAATTTTGATCATATGTACATTCTAATAGTGACAGAATCCCAAAGGAAATTCCAGAAATTCACAACATATGAATTCATAAAAATTGAAACCATCTGATGAGGAAAAACGATTTGACCCCCTACCAAACAGCATGTTAATATTTTGTAGAAAAGCCATTATTGGCCAGCACAGATGTCAAACGGTTGTTATAGTTGCTGAAAAGGTTTGTGCACATTTCAGCAGGGATGTTGGCCCACTCCTCCCTGCAGAAAGCCTCCAAATCATTCAGGTTCCCAAGTTGTCGCTTGGCAACTCGAATTTTAAATTCCCTCCAAAGATTTTCAATTGTATTCAGGTGTGGAGACTGGCTAGGCCACTCCAGAACCTTGATGTGCTTCTTCTTCAGCCACTCTCTTGTTGCCATGGCGGTGTGCTTAGGGTCGTTGTGGTGCTGAAACACCCATCATCATCTTCAGCTCTCTCACTGAGGGAAGGACATGTTGGTCCAGAATTCCACCATACATGGCCCCGTCCATCCTCCCCTCAATACCATGGAGTTGTCCCGTCCCCTTGGCTGAAAAGCACCCCCAAAGCATGACCTTGCCACCACCATGCTTGACTGTGGGGATGGTGTTCTTTGGGTCGTACTCGCTGTTCTTTGCCCTCCATACACGACAAGTTGAGTTTGTGACTGTTTCACAAGGTTAATTATTTTAGTTTTTTTTTTTTAACTGGTGCCTTCAGGGTTACAGAGTGGCAGTCTGGATCCCTTTGGAGAAAATGGGGCTCGAATTCTGAATCATTCTTACCTGGACTGATGACTGGGATGGTAATGGTTGATGGTGATGAGATGCCATGCTCGTTTATCGCTGTTACCGTGACAACATGTTCTTTACTGGGGTCCAGAAGTAGAGAGTATCTGTTGATGCTGTGGTTTACCAAGAATGTGGTGTTTGCCCAAGTTACTTCATATTTTATGATGTTTCCATGGCTCTGGTTGTTCAGAGGCTCCTGCAAAGAGAGCGGGGCTTTAGGTAGCCAAATGGTTAAGAACCCTTTATAATCCAGGAGAAGGTTGATGCATGTCTGCATTAAATAACTTTGTCAGAAACTTTAAATGACTCAGGTGGATGTATTAAAAATCAGAAGGATTTTACACTACCTGAAAAACAGACCACAGTTTGTGAAGCTGAAGGATCAGTTAAGAAAAACCTGCTACAGGAGATCCTTCCTGCCGACAGCTAGTGACATCTACTACTCACTTATGAAAAACAAAATTTCATTTACCTTTTGGATTTAAGTGATTTAAATATATAGTTTAGAGGAAATCATCGGTCAGACCCAGAACTCTATAAAAGATCAATTAATTCCCTATAAACCCCCTCAGATATTGCTTTAGCCAGGATGTTACCTCTAACTAAACCCAGTTGAAACGATCTGAATTGTTTCCCCTGAGTCCAACACTCTGGATGATCAGATCCTCTTTAGTAGAAGACCTGATCCTAGACTAAATTATACTGTGAGGCTTAGAGGTCTCTGTTTTGGACAATTCCACAATTTAGGAAACCAGATAACCAGAAGCTTAAGACTCACCTTCCAAACTATTAGTGTGTGTTTTTCCTGCCTCTTCATCCACACGTCAAGAGCATCTGGAACTGCAGTGGAAGAAGTAAAATATTTAGTTTCTAAATCCCTTTCTCTTCTTGTTTATTTAACTTTGTTAAACAGTCTTTATTGATTGAATTTCGATGATTCATCATAATAATTAGTGTATTATTTATTAAATAAATTTAATGATGGGGATAAATTCTTTCCACAAGGAATTATCTTTACAAACATCATTAACACTCCTGATCATTAAAAATTTAATACAAATGGAAAGATAAACAAAACCTAAGGTTATTTAAAAGAACAGTTAAATAATGTCCTATATTTATTTCCTAAAGAACATAGACATAGAACATAGAAAACTATCACTAATTGATCTATGGGCAACTAATCGGAAGAACTCTTTATAACAGGTAGGTAATCAGAACGTAAGACAGGAAAACAAACACACAGAAATAGACTTGGTCCCAGTTTCACAGAGAAGCTTCCTTGTTTCCTCCAGAACCAGCACAGGGTTGGAGGGTGTTAGAGGCAGTGCAGGCTCCGCCCATCAGGTCCCTGAGTTTGACTTTTAACCCCAGAATGCTTCTCTGACGCCAATCTTTTTGTTAGTCAAACAGGTGAAAATTTATTAAAAAAAAAACTAAGAGTGACTTAAAAGTCTCAAAGCTTTCATTAATAGAAGCAGCTGGGATAGTCGGAGAAAGATTTACTCTCCTCTTGGTTTAGAGATAAAGAGCTTTATCCGGCTTTTCTTAGGACTATTCATAGAACTCACGTCACAATGGGCGGACAAAAGCCTAACCCCAACCTAAATTCAACCTGACCATCATGGGTTTATACCTAACCCCAACCTGAACTCGACAATTACAGGTTCATACCTAACCCTAATCCCAACCTTAACTGGACAATTACAGGTTCATACCTAACCCTAACCTAAACCCGACCATCACAGGTTCATACCCCACCCTAATCCGAACCTAAACCCAAACATCATGGGTTCATACCTAACCCTAATCCCAACCTGAACTGGACAATTACAGGTTTATACGTAACCCTAACCTGAACATAAACCTAACTATCAGAGTTCATACCTAACCCTAATCTCAATCTAAACTAAACAATTACAGGTTCATACCTAACCCTAATCCCAACCTTAACTGGACAATTACAGGTTCATACCTAACCCTAACCTAAACCCGACCATCACAGGTTCATACCCCACCCTAATCCGAACCTAAACCCAAACATCATGGGTTCATACCTAACCCTAATCCCAACCTGAACTGGACAATTACAGGTTTATACGTAACCCTAACCTGAACATAAACCTAACTATCATAGTTCATACCTAACCCTAATCCCGATCTAAACTGGACAATTACAGGTTCATAGCTAACCCTAATCCCAAACCTAAACTTGACGATTACAGGTTTATACCTAACCCTAACCTAACCCCAATCCAATCCTAAACCTGGCCATTACCAGTTCATACCTTACCCTAACCTAAACTCAATTCACACCTTAATTCTAAACATGATCCCATGGGGACCAGCATTGGTCCCCACTAGAACACATGGTCCCCAAGATGTGCTATATTTTAAGGAAAAGGTTCCCGCAATGTAAGAAATGCATGACCAAACTTAAGGAGAATTTAGAGACACCACTTAATGTCATGTCATGTTAGATAAGTGTGGGAGTAAGCTTTAGTACCCAGAGAGAACCCAGGGTTAGGGTTAACCCATACACACGGAGAACAGTATGCTGCTATAGGCTTAGACTGCTGGAGGACATAGGGACCCCTTTTTCATCATCCTGCTTCATTCTATCTCTATTCTCCCACTCTGCAGAATCTATTAGTTCAATCTCTAACGTTCTGCTCTCTCTGCTTTTTCTCATAGTAGCTTCATCTGGTCTGTTCCTGTTTGGCTGTGACTCCATCCTGGAGAGAAATATCAGCTGTGCTGCTGCCATCAACACATTTGTTTGTAGATGTTGGAGCTTGGCCTGTTTTCCAGTGTAGTCCTGTTTCTCTGACTGTGACTAACTGGATGTGCTCTCTTCATCCTCTGACATGGGAGCTGGCTCGGAGCTCGTCTGCCTGGCTGTGTGTTTCCTGGACGAGGCCGCCTGTGGAGCTGGTTGACAGTTGCCTTTTGTATCTATGCTTCTTTTTCTATGTCTGCTTCTGTCTCCTTGAACCCCAGTGGGCCTCAGCAGATGGCCGCTCACACTGAGCCTGGTTCTGCTGGAGGTTTCTTCCTGTTCAAAGGGAGTTTTTCCTCTCCACTGTCGCTACAAGCATGCTTAGTGTGAGGGATTGCTGAAGAGTCAATGAGTCGATGCAATCAGCTGGTTTTCCTTAGATAGAAAACTTTGAATCAATCTGACTGGATGATCTGGTGAACTTTTAAGTGTCTTGAGATGACATGTCGTGAATTGGCGCTATAGAAATAAACTGAATAGAATCTACTTGATTTGAACATGAAAACTACATGTAGAAAGACCCTCAGCCAGGAATCGAACCAGGATCTCTTGCTGCAAGGCAGCAGTGTTATGGTGCATGCGCAAATTCAATATTTTACTCAATAAATTTGACTTATTATTCATAAAAAATATCTTAAACTGCAGAGCAAGTGCTGAATCTGAAACTGTCGTGATTCTGCGCTTTCTGGACTTTTTGGTTCTGTTTAAGTTTTTTTGGGTTCTATGCTTATCTTTGCTAGCATGTTTGTCAAGATTTATATAATTTTTGAATTATTAGATTTATTCCCCTTGTTAGTTCCTTCATTTATCTGTTTTCAGGATTTTTGGTGTATATATATATATATTTGGTCTAGTTTTAGTCATTAATTTTATTTAAGTTCTTCCCAAGTTATAGTTTGATCCTGTTTTTCCTGGTTATTCTTTGTCGCTCTCTACTGTCTAATTTCTTTCCCCTTAGCTCCTTTTTAGTTGCTCCTGTCCACACCTGCTCCCTATCCACTGATTGTCCCATTCATTGTTTGTTTCTCCCATATATACATCTGCTGTGCAGTTCCTCTTTCTTGGATTATCTTCATTACTTTATTCCTTATGTTAGTTTCTCGAAGTGTCTCCTAGTTTTTAATTCCTGATTTCCTTACCTGTAAATTGTTTATTTCTGCCTGTTTCTTGATTATTAGTTACCAACATCTTCATTAAATCTACAAGAAATCATCTCTGCCTCTCCGTAACCCTAACCATCTGGTTCCTCAACAAACATCCACCAAACCTGACACTGTCATGCAACAATTCAATCAGCTGTCACAATAAACATAGGTGGATTAAATATGTGTCAGGATATGAGAGGATGGTAGACAGGGGGGTTAAGGGATGACTAAAGGGGTCATGCCCTCCTCTTATTCCTAAATGAGAGGGGGGAATGACCCCTTTAGATGAGAGTTCACTGTTGTCTACTTCTTATTCTTTAAACATTTCAGGATTGAGACCTGGGAATGAGTTTTAAATGATCTGCAGACAGGATTTATCAAGGTTTTCCCCTGTGCTGTAACCCCTGGAATCAACCACCATACATTATTTTAGCCATAGCATTTAAGGCAAGTAATGACACTAAGCCCTATTAGTCTTATTAGCTTCAGCTAACACGGTGAAATCCAGTTTCTAGGTCCTGAAAGAATCATGAGAGGAGAATGGAGTTTAGCAGTTTTACTCTAATATGTAGCAAAATTAATGAAGAATACATGTCTTCTCCCTAGCTATATGGTTAGCAATTGCTGTAAGAGAAGATTTAGCATTTTCAGGCAATTGCTAATAAAATCAGACCTATGTCATTAGATAAATGTACATTTAAAATAACTTAAATAACATTAGTCTAGTGCTGCAAACAGTTAGTTCTCTGTAATATACAATTGAATGCTGAGAAATCCTTGCATTGTCTTACTGTGCTGCAAGGACATTACAGAACGTATTGTGAACGTATGTTTTTTTATTGTTCGTGTAACATAAGGACTAAATGCTGCAAACTCCAAGCAGACTGTAGTTTTTACAGGTATTCATTGAGATATTTCTCAGTTTCTGTAAAATAAGGCTGTCCATCCTGGTGGAAAGCTGGTTATTTCCAACAGATACTTATCAAATATACTTTGTCTTATAAATGAATGGCTCTAAACAATATTTGGTAAAATGAGTGCAAAAACTTCTCTTTGTAATGTAAAGTTTGCACACCAATCTAGCCCTATCTCAGCCATATTTTTTATGTAAAGACTGACTCACATTAGTTCCTTAACACAGTAGCTGAACCTTCCAGGATGGTGTCTGCTAAACAATAGTTTAAACAATACTTTAAAGAAATCTCAAGTCTGGCAAGTATTTCTGGAAAAGAGCTTAAAAGTAGTTAAATGATTAAATGGAAGGCGGGCTTACGGTGCGTCAGATACCAACCATCACCCTTTGTGAGGAAGGTCACTTGTTTGCTCCAGTCGCCCAATATCGAGTGGTTAGCTGTTTGGCACCGGACAGTCAGGTTATAATTCCAGTTTGGTCTCAGATCAGTTAAAGCTGTACCATTCAGTCCGACTCCATGTTTCTAGGCAACCAATTTAGACATACCAGAGTTTAGAGAAATTTCTACAATTTTGTCTCGTGATCCTTTTTACCACCAACTTACCTCCAGACATACTTGTCCCTCTGAGTCACTGATCAGTATATGGCATGTTAGGTTCAGGTTATGATACCGCGGCACTTTCCACTTCCAGGTAAGGGTGGCATTTCTGGCATTCACATCAGCAGCTGTAAGTCTCTCTGGAGCCCACATGTGAACTAAAAAAAACAGAAACTATTCTCAGCTAAATTTCTTTCATTAAAAGGTTCTGCTCTAAGTTGTTAAAGTACCTCGTTGGGTGAGATCGGCTTGGTAGTTGATTTCCACCTTTCCAAGCGTATTCCAAGCTGTCAAAGTCCAACTCTGCATACCACCTATAACCTTAAACTTTTTATACAATCTTCCTGGAGATTCAGGACTGAAGTTACTGCAAAAAAAAATGTTGAGTCCAATCTGAGAGGAAGACAATTATGAAATTTACCTGCAACACATTCATTACTCATTTCACAGTACCTAGACCTTTATTAAGGTATATGCTCAACCCTCAGAAACTACTGCATCTAAATAAGGTTAAACATCCACAGTAGAAATTGGCTTTATGGAGTGTAATTTTAATGTCATACTTTTTAGGTTTCGAAGCATCTCACTCAGCAATTAGTTTCAGTAGGTTTTATTAGCCTGTCCTCCATCACTTCTGCAACTCTGGTTTCAGGTACGAGTCAGTTCCTTAAAGTCACGGTCTCAAACTAATAAGACACTGTCCCTCTGGGCTCCCCGAAGCCTTCCTTAATCTCTGGTGACGAGGGGAGTGAAAAATCTTCTACATCAAGAGTCCTATCTGTGTTTTAGAGACCAGAGTCTCTTTGCACTCTGGTCATGCTTCAATATGCACTGAAATGCTGAAATGCTGTCTGGGGCGGTTATGTTACTAATGGATCACTTTCCCTGTAAAGTTTCTTTAACCTGTTTTCTAAGCCTTTCAAAGTCAGCTATAGGGACATTTTTAACATACTGCATTTGTCACAACAGAGTTCTTTTAGGAAATATTTTTTTTTTCTTGTAAGTTTAGTAGAAAAACACTTTCACTGCAGCTCTGCCTATTGCTGGCTGTCACATATAATGACAGTCCCTTAGAGCCACCTGCCACCCAGTATCATGCTAAGCCACCAAACTTTGTATACACTTCAATAGATGAATGGCCATTGCACAGCGTCTTACCTTCTGGCCTCAGAGTCCAATTAGTTACTACAGAGGCCAATTAGAAGCTAAGTTACATATATTTTTTGTGTTGCAGTATTTAGTTGAGGAGTTAATATCATGTTGTTGCCAAACAAGCCCCCTGAGGAGGACATTTATTAGTACCTTTTACACATTTACACACAATTTAGTATTACTCACTTACTGCATAGGTATATTTGGTCACTTGTTAACATATTTATGTTAGCTTATTTCAAATTGAGAAGAAAATTGGTACACCCTGCTAAGATGTTTACATTCTCTATCTCTCAATACTATATAGCTTTTAATGGTTGACTTAGAAACAACAAGATGTCTTGGTCCTCTGGCTGGAAAATGTAGCTACAAGATGATTATTCTAATATGCTATATGTGGTTTCCTACATAATGCTGTGCATTATGACCAAATATCTCCACTTTGCTCTCATCTGTTCCAGCACACATGTTGTTCTTTCAAAGGCAGCTTTGCTATCTTGCTGTGTTTTTGGAAATATCCTGTTGTAACCTTTAGCTTACTACAAATATATATGTATATTATTTTGTTTTTACCTTCCATTAAGCTGATAATATGTTGGACTTCTGCTTCCCAACATTGTGTCTCTTCCTTCATCCCAGGTGCACTGCACTGATTCCAGATCTCGAGTTTCACACTGAAGATTTCTAACATCAGGTGGGTCTGAATATGGGAACATACCAATAGAATGTGATTTCACTAACTAGAAGAAGGAATAAATTCAACCACACTATCCCTTCCAACTTACAGCCAATGTAAATACTTGCACCACCCACTCCGTCTGGCTCTTCAGTTTCACATTCAACATCCACGCTCCTGTTCCAGACCTCTTCCAGCTGCAGAGTCAGGGCGTGTCTATGCGCACTTATCCTTGTACGGTTCATGTTTGTCTTCATTGCTGGCCTCAGAAGAATTTGTATAAATGTTTTCCCTTCTGGGACAATGCAGCAGAAGGTGGCTATGTTGCCAACTTTTAACACCACTTCGTCAGGGAGCACTTTTGCTTTGTCAGATGTGGTTGCACCTGGAGAACAAAAAGGCAATTTTAAACTTTGGCAAAAAGAGATGGGCATATGTTTTTAGGATAATGTAAAGTTGTTAGGCACCATGAAGAGTCTGTTGTAGTTCCATCTGGCCTGTATGGTTGTTGATTTGGGATTTAAGTCTAATGGTGTGAGAGGCACACTCCAATGGCAGATAAGATGTCCAGTTCCAGGAATGAGTCAACTGAATGTCCTCTGGCTTCACCAAGATTTCATCCTGAGATATTTTCACAGCCTTGTCAGTGGCAGAATGTGCATGAGGGATGATAATTAATCATTAATGGACTTACAGTATGAACTTCTTTATTTTCAATCAGAACTGTCATCTTATAGAGGATTGGGTAATTCATAGCTGAGCAGGAAATGTCGTCCTCCCACTCTACTTGCAGCTGGTGGTCCGAACCCCTGACGGTCAGATTCTGAGGCCCGCATTGTAAAATACCTGGGAAAGGAAAAATTAATGCCAAAGAGCTCCTTGTTTAGATCACAGAGCAAAAAAAAACTGTTGAAGTTATTACTGAAGCATCATCCAAGCATTAGGTAAAGCTCTACATTTGCGGATCCTTAACTTTAGGGTTTAAAAAACTTCTATATGTTATTTAAATCACATACCTAATATTTTAAGCGCAAAAATATACTAATTTCATTTGTAGCTCATTTTATTTACATGTTTAAAATAGGTGAATTACACTTGATTATAAAAACTTATTTTTTTAACCTCTTTGAACCACCATCTTAACATGATGGAGGGTTTTCAGTTCCTGGATGATCCCAGAGGTTATGTTGTCTGGGGCTCTAATGCCCCTGGTAGGGTCTCCCGGGGCAAACAGGCTCTGGGTGACATGTCAGACAAAGGGCAGTTCACAAAGACCCCATAATGACCAAAATATGGAGCCACATGACATCGGCCAGTACTGAGGAGCCGGTATCCAAGCCCCCAAGCCTGCCCTGGTGTCGGGATTCATCGACAAGCACCTCTATGCGGGTTCTTCCTTGTGGGACACAGCCGTGCCCAGCCTAAAGGAGTGACACAAGGCCATCAGCCATTGAGCTCACCGCCTAAAGGGGCTGGGGGGTGGAGGGGGGGGGTGAAGGACTGGTGCAGAGAGGATTGGGTGCAGTCAGAGGCAGAGGTGACCCAATCTGCCTGAGCTTATGTGGGAGGTGAAGCAATACTGGCTAGAACTAGTCGGACTCTCCACTATACATAGCCTGGGTTCTGGAACCCAGCTCCTGTAGAGAGGCAGGACTCTCTTCTACTCTGGAGTGGCTGACGGGGAGAGATGAAGTGCCGGAGTGGGACAGCTTATTTCCTCCTGGCTCAGCCATTTGGTGTTGGACTTTACTCTGGTGGACAAGAGACTTTCAACCCTTCGCCTTTCAGGAGTGGGGAGGTGTTTGACTGTTGTTTTGTTCTATGGGCAGAATGGCAGTAAGAGTACCAGTACTTCTTAGCTTTGTTAGAGGTGTTGCATAGACTATGGGTTAGCCTAATAGTGATTCTGGTAAACAGTCCAGTGCCTCCAGAGGGAATAGCAGTGCTTTGCTAACATTGAAGGCTGAAGTCAGGAAGGTGATCAGAAAACTCCCCGGTGGCAAGGCTTTGGGATGAGAGATCCACCCTGAGGAAGGAGTTTGCCCAACCAGTCCACAGGTGCTTTATGGACCCGGAAAAGGCCTTCAACCAGGTCCATCGTGGTACTTGTGGGATGTGCTTCAGAGGTACAGAGTCACAGGCTCTTTACTAGGGGTCAAATGTTCTCTGTACAAGTGCAGCAGGAGTTTGGTCCACATTGCTGTCATTAAGTTGGACCTGTTACCAGTGCATGTTGGACTAGTTCAGCTATGGTCAGCTATGGTCATGAAATCTGGATCATGACTGAAAGGATGAGATCCTGGATACAAGCTGAAATGAGCTTCCTCTGCAAGGTGGCTCACCATCTCTCCCTTAGAGAGGGTGAGGAGCTTGGTCATTTGGGAGAGGCTCGGAGTAAAATTGCTTCCCATCCACATTGAATCAGCTGAAGAAGATCTGACCTTTTTTTTCAAATGCCCCCGAGATGCCTCCCTTGGGAGGTGTTCCAGGCACATCCCACTGGGATGTTTCTTCCTAAACCAAACCCCAACCTTGACTCAGAATGAGGCAGTACTGATGGAGGGACTTTGTCTCTGGGTTGGCCTGTTAAGACTTGGTGCTTCCCCCAGCACACCTGGACAAGGTGAATGGTAAATGGCCTGTACGTATTTAGCAGTTTTTCAAGTCAGAGGACTGGATAAAAGTGCTTTACACTACATTCAGAAATTCACTCACTGATGACGACAAGCTACATTATAGCCACAGCTTCCCTGAGATTCACTGAAAGAAGCGAGGCTGCCATACACTGGGGCACCCGGCCCCTCTATCCACCATTGATGGTGTGAATACAGGCAATGCTGGGGAATTGTCTTAAAAACACAACAACAATGAAAGCAGGGGCCAGGGCATGAATAGACAACCCTCTGGTTGCAGGGCTAACTCCTTCATCTGACGCCATTGTCTGTTGGTGTCTACAGAAAGGGAAGTCTGGGAGTCTTTTACTGAGAACGCTGCCCCCACGACCATTTCATGAGTGAAGCTGGAGATGATGAGTGCGAGTATAAGCTAAGGTCTAGATCCGTTTTTGCATTTTTATTGTACTCTTTAAAGAGCAGGGCCCTCATTTACAAGGCTTGCTTCATACAAAGCAGGACCTGAATCTTGCGTACGCTGACTTCCTCACAAAGGTCGTGATTAATAACAAAATAAAGTTGTCGTTAAAATGTGTGGTCTCTTACAGCAATTTTGACCTATCTGTAAGGTTACACACATTTTAGAGAGAGAGGAAACGGGAGACATATTATGAATGAAGGGAGGTGAAGCCAGATTAAATCCTAATTTCTCTAAGGGTTCCATGCCATGCCGAGTTTGGACTGAGCTTGGATCCTTTAACCGTGCTGAGCTGTGTTCTTACAACCATTTACACATCAGGCTAGCACCGTTCCTCACCTCCCATAAGTTGTCCATGATACTACAGCTCTCAAGGCAGGAATTACACAAACAAAATTGGCAGCGCCCATACCGATCAGGAACTTATGCGCCTAGATAAAGTCCTCCACCCAAATTCCAATGAGAGCCTCAGTCTTGGCATTATCCCAGGTTGCACCATGCTCTTTTTATGCCATTTATATTTAACAGGCTGAGATGAAGTTTGTGTTGTCAACAGGTGAGGAGATCTATGAATTGCAAAGCCAGACATGACCAAAAGCCTTCAAAATGAATCAGCTGACTGTAAATAAAAGATGACACGGTCTGCTGATGTGCTCTTTGTTCTGAGAGAACTGAGCCATAGATGAATCGTGCCAAGCCTTACTGTTGGACTAGTACTAGTTTTGTATGGATCGGTGGCGTCTGGCATGGTCCAGTTCAGTTGCATTCCATTTACTGTTAACAGCTATCTTGGTTACCGTTCTCAGACTGTTCTTGACACATTTTCGAAAGGCTATTGCAAATGGGGTTTTAGTTTCATTCCATATGAAATTTTAAACGTGGATCTTTACTAAATTAAAATCCTAATAAACAACATCCGTTTTCATACAGATGCAGACCCTGCATGACCCAAAGGCCTCTGGCATGAGGCAGGATTAATGGGTTAGCCAGACAACTTCAAGTTTAACCCTGACTTTCCAGTAGCATGAACGTGGATTCATTCTTAGAGAGGCTGGTCAACATGGTAACATACTCTGGAGCAGGCATGCTTTCAGGATTGATCTGAAACCACCCATCAGTTAATCAACTGTCAGGAAACAATGACGTGTCCTTTCATTTTATTCAAATGGATCAAGATTTTCACCGTTCCTGTCGGCCGTGGGACCTGCAGCAGTGTGCTCTTCACTGTATCACTGATTATAGGTATGGCCATGAGATCCAAGCAGCAGCTTCATGTGCACCGTCGGGGATGCTGAGTAACCGAAAAACCAATTTAAACCCGGATACAATCTGCTTATAGTTGCGGTGGGAACAGCTCCTTGAAGCACGTTTACCCGGGTGAAACAACTCAGCAAGTGATCTGCGTTAAATCGCCTTGGCTCTGTTCAGCTCTACTGGGAGAATACCAGAGCCGGGTTGACCCGTTAAATTACGTGATGCCATTGAACACAACGTACGGCTGTCAACACACCATGCCAGTCATGTCTGATCTAACATGAAGCAGCTCTGGTGAGAGGATTCAGACAGACATAATAGCGAAACAATAAAGCACTGTACCAAAAGTCCATAAGCATAGGGCAAGAGTAAAACATATGACCTAAAGTCCCATTGTCTGATTTACATTTGTCACATATAGGAGAGACACTATGAAACAGCCTATTAAGTTTGGTTTTAGAAAAGTGCAAACGATGGATAACCTTGAATTGAATAAGTTGCAATCTGGAGTTAATGGAACATGTTTTGATCCTTGACAGACTCAAATTCCACATCTCATCTGAAATTTCGGCTAGTGTATCAGAAGCCCAGGCCTCTTTTATATGATTGGTAGAAGGAGATGAACTGAAAAGATGAACAAAGTGAGAGATTAGCTTTCTAGAAGTGGGGGGCTTTTTTATAAGCTCGAAGAAACTATGTTGCACTGATATGGTTTCAAAGTGAGGGAAATTTTGTCTGACAAAATTGCGAACTTGCAGGTACCTGAAAAAGTGGCTAGAAGGAAGACGAAATTTGGATTGGAGTTGCGTGAAGGAAGCAAAGCTGTTATCGATGTATAAATCCTTGACAACAGCTATGCTTCTATCTAACCAGTGCTTGAAAACTACATCCAAATTCCCTGGCTTGAACGCTGCATTCTGAAAGATGGGGGCATAAATGGAGAAATCAGATTCAGAACAGTCTTTATCTGCTTCAGAATCCTAAATGATTTTTTAAAGATAAAATTATCCTTTAGCAACTGAAAGGGGAAAGAGAAATTGGAGAACACTACAGTGGAAAGAGAGGAAGTAGTAAGTGCTATGGACGCAAGGTTTTCATTCAGTGGCCAATTGGGCAATAATGAGTCGACCTTTTCACCCTTCGGATAAACATGACTCCAAAAAACCCAGGTTCTAGAATTACAAGCCCAGTAATAATGACGGAAATCAGGAAAGCCAAGGCCACCCTCAGCAGTAGGTTTCTGTAGGTGAGACTTAGAAATTCGAGGGTGTTTACCGGCCCAGATAAAAGGAATTATAATGGAATCTATCATCTTAAAAAAAGAAGCAGTAAGCACATTCCAAATCAGATTTGAACAAACTATGGGTGGCTATTTGATTAGCTTCTGACTGAATGAGCTGAGGAGGATGGACCTCCACCTGCTTTAATACATCATAACTCCAACAACAGATTGATGAGATTAATCCGGCAGAAAAAAGAGATGTTTTCAGAACATCTGAGCAAAAGTCTGATTGCCTTTCAATCTATTTCCATTTTTGTGATTATTAATAAAATTTTCAATACAACTTTATTTTTTTCAATATATTCTGATATATTCACATTATTTTATATTATTGTTTTATGTTCTTTTAGGTTGACATGACTGCAATGTACTTTTATTTTGTTTCCTGATGTACAGCACTCTGAGTTGTCTTGCTACTGAAATGTTTACTATAAATAAATAAGCTTTGCCTAAACATACAACCACAGATACAATGGATGAGCTACACTAAAGAAATTTGTAAACTGACTTCTTTCCACCTAATGTTATATCAAATCTCAGATTTTTGGTTTAAATGAAAGATGAAAGATGTGAATTTTATAAACACTAATTCTAACCCTGGTCTGGGGTGTAACCTTGCTTCCTCCCACAGTCCAAACACATCTGTTTTGTTAGTTGCTCTTTCTAAGTTACACTCAGAGTAGATGTCCATGGTTGTTTGTCTTGTGTTCCTCTATGTTGCCCAGGAGACCAGTCCAAGGTGTCTCTCCCGCTGTCTGCTGGAGACTGACACCAGATTTTTATATAAAGAATGAATGGACTGTAATATTCTTAAGGTAGAATCAAATCATTAGTTTAAAATTTGTTTCCAAAATAGTGATTCTGTTTGGTTTATATAACAAAAGCACATTTCTTCACTTTGGTTGCTCTTCAGTTTTTTCTTTCATTCAGTTTTAAGGCTTTAGAAAGCCTGATGTCTTTTCACTTTGAATCAACAAGTACTATCAAGTTAAATTAATTTTAAAACTCTTCCCTTGATTTTAAATTTTTAGTAAAACCTGCAAAGATTTCCTTCCTTTAAGGAAAAGCCACAAAAAGTGTACAGTTTGAAATAAAACCTAATTTAGAGAGAAGAGGAAAAAGTTTACCTGTTTGTTGTCCATCTTGTTTGCTCAGACTGGGAAGTAGCAGCAACAGAAAACACACGATGCTCATTTCTAACCTCCTTATCTCCTCCCAGGCGTTGGGATCTGTACCATGGAACATCTGCAGGGATTGTTAGAATAACACCTATAGCAGAATAATAAGTTCACCCAGCAGGATCCAGCTTGTGGACTGAGTCAAACTAAAGAAGTAAACGTGTCGGGTTCTTGACATTATCAGCATTTCCTGGAGAAACAGCCAAGCAGCCACACTGTGGAAATCCATGTGACTCAGTGCCTGTTGTGAAATCCAACGGGGATTTTAAGGCAGGAAATGGAGCAGCTGCATTCCAGTAACTGTAAGTCAGAGTGGCCAGATCAGACATGCAACCAGAGCTGGGGGAGAATTAATGACTTCAGTAGAAGCAACAGCATCAGGTTTAATGGAGGCTGATGGAAAAAAACAAACAGAAAGTTGAATTCCTGGGAAAGAGACTATTAGTTTGTGGTCTATTAGGGGGTGTCTGTTTATGCTCTGACGTGCCCTGACACTTAAAGCTTAAATAGAACAAGTTTGTATATCCGAGTTCATTGACACCTCTGTTTAAAAGAAGGTTTGATAAAAAAATAACATGGGAGTGATTTGTTGATTCGACAGTTCATCCAGGATGCAGCTTTCAATTCAACTTCCTTTATTGACTTTTTACTTCAAAAGGATAGGGAACCACCCTCACCCACCCCCCCCCCCCAGAAAAAATAAAACCATCAGGTCACTATCAGGTCACCATCAGGTCACTATCAGGTCACTAAAAGGATACACTTCACACATAAAAAGGTAGAGAAAGATAAAGACTGAAAAACAAATGAATATTTAAAATCCGTTGATAGATGATAAAAAAAAACCTTGTGGCTAATTTGCCTCCATGCATGAGAAGCAGGACTAACGCCACCATTTGGCAGCAGGAAAGGTAACAAACATACACTATATTTTAAAATACTTTTTCTGATTCTTATCTCATAGTGAAGCTGCACTGTAAAAAAAAGTCAGTAAAACATACATCAAATAGCAACATTAAAAGACCATGAAACCAGAAGCGGTCCTTTACTTCATGAAAAATATTAAATAACTGTTAATCAAGTGACTGGAAAAAACATTGAATATTACTCTAAAAGAATATAAAACTCAGAGTGATTTACTGTGACACTTAATAAATATGCTTAAATTATAAAAGAATTTGCCGTACAGATAAAAATTTCCTTAATTTTTACAGCATTATTTGAATGAAACTGCAGCTTACTGAGTTCTGCTCATTAACACTTACAGGAAATACTTGTTAAAGTTGAATTTTTACAGAAGCAAAATGGTTAAAAATATAGTCCATTGTAAAAAATAACAACTTATTATACAAATGCCAAAATATAAGCATTAAAAGACAAAAACATTTTAATTAACTTTTATTATAGGAAACATTTAATATCCACTAATGACAAGATATTAAAATAACAAAATTGCACACTTTTTTTTAAACGCTTCTTATTTTTCTGTTTCCTTTTTAATAGACAGATAAAACAGTGTATCCTTTAAGAATGAAGTAAATTCAAAGTTGAAAATTAGTTCTTAAAACTGTAAATGTAGATAACAATATGCAAAACTGCATTTAAATGCTTGTAAAATAGTTTTATCCACTTGTCTTTGATCAAGGAAAATCATATTTTCCCTCCTCTTTTCAAAGCTATTATTCAATGAATAATCTTACTGAGTCTTTCCACCAATAGGGTGACGCGCTGCTAAGCTGTGCGCTGACTGATTGTTTGCTCACAGAAAGAAACAGACAGCCACCATCATGTCTTCACCCCCTAATTGACTGACCCTGAGCTCCCGCCACCAACCGCCATTGCTCTGCTTAAAATTAATATGTGAGGAGTACACCCGACCAGTTTGAGCATTTTAGATGTTAATTAAGTTGTTTCTTGGAGTTTGCTAGGTTTGTTGACTAGCTTTATGAGCTTTATAGACAGTTCATTAGTAAAGTTTTGACTGAGCATTTCATTTTTAGGAATCTATTTCTGAGTGTGTGTGAAGTTAGCTAAGTTGACGACATGTTGAGGTGTAATTTCTGTGAAAAGGAGGAGCAGTCATTCAATTCAATTCAATTCAGTTTATTTATATAGCGCCAAATTCACAACACATGTCATCTCAAGGCACTTTACAGTTCAACCAGATCATACAGTCAAATTGATACAAAGTTTTCTATCTAAGGAAAACCAGTTGATTGCATCGACTCATTGACTCAAATACAATCCCCCACACTAAGCATGCTTGTAGCGACAGTGGAGAGGAAAAACTCCCTTTTAACAGGAAGAAACCTCCAGCAGAACCAGGCTCAGTGTGAGCGGCCATCTGCCGAGGCCGACTGGGGTTCAAGGAGACAGAAGCAGAGATACAAAAAGCAGCTGTAAAAGGCGGCCCCGTCCAGGAAACACACAGCCAGGCAGACGAGCTCCAAGGCAGCTCCCATGCCAGAGGACCAAGAGAGCACATCCACTCAGTCACGGTCAGAGAAACAGGACCACACTGGAAAACAGGCCGATCTCCAACATCTATTAACAAGGGTGTTGATAGAAGCAGCACAGCTGATGTTTTTTTCCAGGATGACGTCACAGCCAAACAGGAACAGACGAGGCAAAGCTACTCTGAGGCAAAGCAGAGAGAGCAGAAGGTTAGAGATTGAACTAACAGATTCTGCAGAATAGGAGAACAGAGAGAGAATGAAGCAGAATGATGAAATGGGGGTCCCTATGTCCTCCAAAAGTCTAAGCCTATAGCAGCATAACTTCAGGTGCTTTACTGCAGCTAGCTTCATAGTAATGAGCCACGATGTGTTTCTAACTGCATTGAAACTGACTGCAAGCAAACATTTAGTAGAGGTAGAGAACTTAAGGCACATTTTTTTATCTAAGACATGCTGTTCCTACCAATATCACGGTTTTTAGGGCAGTTACCTCTTTCAAATGTGCAATGACTATGTGCCAACACCAGAGTCAAGGTGCTAAAGAGCTAATAGCTCTGAGGAGCCATTTTGTGGTTACTTGACCAGTTATTTTACACATTTGTCAGCTGGCTGAATCTTATTTTCTTTCTTTTTGACTTAAAGTTAGTCTTGCTCCTGAAAGTTTCTAACCCTGAGTTTAAACAACATCAAGCAGTCAATTCAAATGCTTCATC
The DNA here is from genome assembly GCF_016077235.1 of Cyprinodon tularosa. Classification (NCBI taxonomy): domain Eukaryota; kingdom Metazoa; phylum Chordata; class Actinopteri; order Cyprinodontiformes; family Cyprinodontidae; genus Cyprinodon; species Cyprinodon tularosa. The sequence goes on along the minus strand of NW_024038134.1, from coordinate 10,092 downwards.
TCACTAAGGACGTGGTGACATTTTTAGTGGTATGAAAGCCAAAAATTTGTTTTTAATTATCTTTTCAAACAACTTTATGAAAAAAAAATGTTTTTTGTCTTTTTGCCTTCCAGGTGTGCTGCTGTGAACAGCATCAGAAGGAAGGAATGAGAAGCAAACCTTTCTCAAGGAGATGACAGATGAAAACCTACAGGAAAACGGAAAACAACCTCGGCAGGAAATTCTTCCGGTATGTTTCAGTATTATTATTATTTCTGCTCTATGATGGTCAGTTAACAAATTCAGTTTTTATGTTGCACATCAGGGTTTATACCTACTTGTAACATCGGGTAAAACTTCTCAAATGACACTTTGGACAGAAGCAGTTTTGTAATATCATTTAAAAATAGTTGATGAAATCCACCATGCTCTGAAATGCCTCTATGCTTAAACACAAAACACCATTAATTAATTTAAACTGATGTTCCACATAAACCTGGGAATCTGTTTGATTAGCTGCTTTCTAAAGCAACCAGATACATGACACAGAAATACCAATGAAATAAAAACAGGTGGTTTCAGAGAGGCGTGAAATCCATTTATGTTAAGAAAGAAAAACCAACCTTAAACAGAGGGGTTGGACTCAGGTCTCAGCTTTCAAAAACCTAAAATGCAGTGATAGAGTTTAGTCATTCGCGCTATCATCACAACCCCAACCCCTTTAAAGGGGAAAAGAAGACCTCGCCTATTCAGCCCGGACAACAATTCCCTTTAACGACCCCCTTTCAGAGACATAGACAGGTATGGGGCATTGCAGGCTAACAAAGAAGCCAAACAGCCCCAACTCTAAAGGAGTGGACCCGTTCGTCCGGGTCAATATGCGTGTTTACTAAGCAAAAACAAAGCTTTGCTTCGGTCCATTCTATAATGCCTGGAACTCAACTCTATTTCTGACTATTTGAATTGAAATCACTTCCTGGAAATGTCTACAACCTTGGAAACAAGGTCCAGTGGAATGTTTTTGAATCACATAGTAATATAAACAATAAATTACTGTAATAATAACAGTAATTTTTTTTTTCAACTGGACTATTGTAATTCTTTACTATCAGGAAGTCCACAAACTGTAGTTAAAAGCCTTCAGCTGATCCAAAATTCTGCAGCCAGAGTTCTGATGAAAATGAAAAAGAGAGATCATATCTCTCCTATCCTGGCTTCTCTTCATTGGCTTCCTGTTAAATCCAGAATAGAATTTAAAATCCTCCTTCTCACATATAAAGCCTTAAATGGCCAAGCTCCATCTGATATCAGAGATCTGATTGTTCCTTATGTTCCTAACAGAGCACTTCGCTCTAAAACTGCAGGTTTACTAGTGGTTCCTAGAATTTCTAAAGTAGAATGTGAGGCAGATCTTTTAGTTCTCAGGCTCCTCTCCTGTGGAACCAACTACCAGTTTTAGTCCGTGAGGCAGACACCCTGTCTACTTTTTCAGGTTATTCATATGAATTGTTTTTTTAATTAAATCAGTAAAGGGAAGTAATACTGTTTGGCCATAATGTATGCATTTTAGAAATGGATAAAACTATTTCCAGCTGAGCATCCAGATGCTTTGATGGTGTCAAAGGAAATTATTCCTATATATATATTAGGGATGGAACGGTTTATGAAAACCGTCCGAACCGTTCGGTTCAACTGTCTCGGTTCGGTTCGCGTGTGTTACGTTCGTTTTATGCGCTGCTCCTTTTTCTTATAGACGAAGCGTTTACACTCCAGAGCAGAAGGTGGCGGTACTGCGACCAAAGCCAACCACCAGTAGTAAACAAGAAGAAGAACAGAAGCAGCGTAGCCGGGTGTAGCAGAAAAAAATCAGTTGTTGTGGATAATTGTGTGGGTATGGCGAGTGGGAAAGAACAGGAGTTGGAAGTAGGGTGGCCAGATGTCCAGCTTTAGGGCGGACAGTCCGGATTTTCATTGCACTGTCCGGCATCCGGCGCCGCATCCAGCCGGACGTGTGTTTGTCCTCCTTTACCCCCAGATTCCACATACTCTGTCAGCGCTCCGCTCCCGTACGTCGTGCGGAGTACTTGTCTGTCATGTAAATCAATGAGAGCTGTTCAACATCCTCCGCTACTCCTCCGCACGTCTCTGTCCTCGTACGTCTTCTCCGTCCCTCACCGTCAAAATACGGAACTGAGCTTTTTTTTTCTCCGCTCTGGTCCGTCCAGATCAAGACCCGCTATTGCAATCGCACCAAACAGGAAAAAGAATGTAGGGAAGACCCGGTTTGTCAAATGAAATTATAGTAAAAACAAATCGGTAACTAGAAATTAGAGCATAGTTCGTATATATCCAAAAAACTAAGAGCAGTTAATCAAATAATTAGATGCAGACTATTGGTGCTTCAACAGACCAGGAAGAAGTTGAGATTCTAGAGCGAATCTCACAACTTTAAAAGAAAATTCTTATTGCAGGAATGGATGAAGAGATGATGAGTTTGGAAGCAGAGAACAAACAGAGTTCATACAAACTATGTTTGATCCTGTTTATCCCTGTAAAAAAATCACCAACAGAAAGAAAATATCTGGGCAGAAACTGAACATCTGCTGGATGATGATGGGGATTTTTTTTGTATATGTCATATTAAATTAAATGTTTACAGGGTTTATACAGGAACGAGGAACTCTAATTTAATGCTAATAGAAATAATTTTAATGCCATCAACAAGTATCATGTACACAAGTTATTAGTTTACATGAAAGAAGGAGCTGTAAGCACAGTTCCTTGACTGAAGTTTGTATATATATCTATATATAGATATATATACATGTATATTGTTAAAGAAAAATTATTATTTTTTAGACTTTAATACAGTTAATCTTATGGCATGTGTAAACACTCTCACTTGAACATATTTCTTAATTTTGAACAAGGCTGTGTTAATGATTTAAAACTACTAATGGATAAGTATTTAGACCACCAGCCCATAGAATGAGTATCTCCTGGGGGGTGAATAACAGTTAAGCCTGCAGGAGAGATTTCTTCTGGGTTTACAGAAGGTCAAAAGTGAGGCCCCCCGCATTCCACAAGCTGTCTGTGAGAGCTTATCTTGTGTTTTATGACTTTAGGAATGCTAGATGCCAGGACAAGCTTTCCGCCTTTTCTTGTTAAAACAAAGAAGCAAATGACCCCAGATGTTTGCAGTAAATAAGGGGAAGCCCTAGCAGTGTCAGAGATGGCGTTTGATTGGAGGACCGAGGGCCAGCCCCTTTTTGAATGGATTAGATACAAGAGGATAAAGCTTTCTAATTAGAAGAAAAAGATCAGATTTTGCTCTTGCAAACTCTCCAAAGATGTCTTGTACGTCTTTGCTTTCTTTCCTCCTATGTCAGGTAATGGAATGTATGTCTCTGTTGTTCTGTGGTTTCTGGTGTAGGTTTGTGCATTGTCTTATTTCTAAAGTGTATGCATTGTCTTATATTGGATTAAACTCTGTAATTCTGTGACGTCAACACGCAATGTTGGTTTTATTACCAAACGCAGCTCGCCGAGTGGACCTGGGGAAGGGAAGAATCAGAAGCCAATCTTTTTCCAAAGTTAACTATGTTAGAATATTTTCTTCCTTTACAATATCTATATAGCTAGATAGATAGATAGAGAACATGGTGAAATCATCTTTACGCTCGACAGGCTGCAGCCATGTCACGAATTCCTCTTTTCCAGCCACTTTTTGAAATTTGTATTGTCCTATTCCTAGCTCTTTCTCCGCCTCGAGCTTCTTTTCCAAACAACTGCTTTATGATCAATTGCAGCAGTTCTGCGCAAATTAATTGTGTCAAAAAATTGTCACTTTTTAAACACCAAAATGTATTGAATAAATACAAATTCCGGGAAACAATTCTTTTTTACATCTCTTTAATATTTTGTTCTATTCAGCTACACAAACATCATCTCTAAACTAAGAATTGTACTATAAATGTGACTTTACCCGATTATTATGTACACCTTAGTAATTTATTGATATGCTGCACAATGCCCTCCTTTTTGGTGCTATAGAAATGGCCGCCCTAGTTGGAAAAAGCGCCACCAGCACTTTATAGGGTCTGCTGTATGGGACCACTTTGCATTTAGAGTGACCTACGATGACAGCGGAAAGAAAGCTGTGGATAAAAAGTGTGCAAGCATTGTGCAACACGCGTTGTACAAGACATAATAGATTTTCCTTACAATCAACATATACCGAACCGAAAACCGTGACCACGAACCATGAACCGAACCGTGGATTTTGTGAAATGTTCTACCCCTAATATATAGTGATAATGGAAGACATTTTGCTCCTTTCTGGACTATTGAGCCGATGTGGCAAGTGAATTTCTCCACTGTGAGATCAATAAAGTCAATCAATCAATCAACTACAAAGTAAAAGATAGTACTGTTTCACATAGATTTAAATATTCATTGTGCTACCACCATCAAAGTGTTGGACTAGTAGAAAGAATGCATGTAAAAATAAAAACAAAGAAATGTATTGAAAAAATTGGAGATCTACTTGGATTGATCTATATTAATCTAAAGGAATAATTTTGTCTAAAAGCTCTGCCAGGGGAGGTGATTATAAAAAAAAGTCTGATAACAGAATGGACTCAGACATTTAGAGACTGGGTAGATCTGAAAGTCATTGACGAAAAAGAGGTAAACTGAACCAAGTAGATTTTAAATTTCAGTGAAAATGAACTGGTTAAAATGATCCATCTACTGGTTTATGTTCCCAATCAGTCAGTAATTCTTCTTATTTGGTATGTGCCTCCAACCAGAACAAAAAACAAATTGTTGTTAACTGTTAATTTGACCTCTAGGTCTCTGACTCCTCAAACATATTTATCAGTCTCCAATGAAGGCGAGGGGACATCTAATGGTTGTGGTTCTGATAAGAATGCAGACAGAATCAACTACGTCCATGATAATGTTCAAAGGCTGGAAATTGTACACAGTGTGGTTTTAAAGCTGTTCATGATCAGCTGGCTGCAACCTCCTTTATGGCTTCCCAGTAAGGCTTGGTATTGTAATACTGTTAGCAGAGGAAGCTGAGCAGAACTAGACTGTTGGTTGGTTGTAGGAGGAGCTGAGGCAGACCAAGGCTGCTGCTGCTGCTCACCTCCAAGCCCAGGCGAATAAGACGGGATGCAGAGCCTCCCATCTTAGGACGAGACGTAGAAGCCAAGAAAATGATGTCTCTGAGCAGCGTGGCTGAGTAGCTGCAGGTTCTGACCCATGACCAGGAGCAGCAGGTGGCCCAGGGCCAGAGGGGAGCCTGGAGGCAGTGTTGGCTCTGCTGCACCTACAGGAGACTTCGGCCGGGCTTCTCTGCTCCAATCTCTGCAAGCTGCCCCCAGTGGACTATTCAGGAGCTGCACATGTACTGAAACTGCAGCCAGGTGAAGGCTACCAGCAGCTGCTGTGGGTTCTGCAGACAAAGGAGGCTGAAACAGAGGAGCCCAAATGAGTGGCTTCAGAAGTGCCCAAGCAGAGCCCAGAAGGAGGTCTTCTCTCTGAACGGTTGCATTTTTCCCTTTATTAACATAAACTTTTCAGTTAAAGCTACTACTTCAGCTGCTTGTGCAGTTGTGCTGGACAACAAGCGTTTATGTCTGCAAAAGGCCTCCTCTGCTTTAGCAGTCCATTTCATTGCTGATGTCATTTAACACTAAAAGTCCCAGAGATACGAGAATTTCCCTCAGCCTGCAGTCCCCCCGCAGTACTTATCAACTCATGAATCCCTTTTCAGATGTAAATGCCCCATTAGCGCTGTGGCTTGAGAAACATTCCACCCCCTTCAGTTTCGGTTTTAGCTCAAGTCTCTCTCTTTGAGACTGTTTTACCTGAGAGCAGGAGGGGGGGAAATCATATTTTTTATTAAATATAACTCGTTCTACGTCATCAGTGTCACCAACAGTGCAATGATTTCAGCGCAGCGATCAGACGATATCTGATCTGTACAATGAAAATAGCTGCATGAGGTGGAACGCTGTGGAAAGCAACACCATTTACACAATAATGACCATTTATACAATAATGAGCATTATTTATTTGTGGGGAAATATAGCTCAGGCAATCTCTCTCTCTCCTCTTTCCTCCGCTGGCAATATATGCACAAATTCGGCTTTTCTGGATTAATAACTCGCCGGCAAATTATTTATTCTACAAAGCAGACACCACAGCAAGCCATACAGTGAGCTACAACCGTAGTTTCCTCAAAACAAGTCTCCTATCACGCTGGGAGGATTACATTGGACCCTATGGGGATCTCACTGCTCCAAAAATATGCAGGAGGAGCAAGCTCTGCAAGTTGTAAAATAATCAGAGATATATATTCAAAAGCCTCATTAAGGAGAGGTGGATTATTATCACATTCATTGGATTCAAAAATAATACTTTTCTGAGCAATTTCCAAAAGCCTAAATGACAAATGTCACCTCTATTCTATTATTAGAATAAGTATAAAATGAGCAATGACTCTAGATGACTATAGATAATTGTACTGCCTTAAAACTTGTAGGATACATAGGTAATCTCATATAGTTCACACTACAACCCTTACTTTGGGAAAATGTGCTAAACTATTTTTTTGTGTGGATTTTTCATTGTTATAAGTATATAAAAGACATTTATTATTTATAACATTTAGTTTTCAGTTTGTGTTCACAAGTGTAAACAAAAGGAAATTTCATTTAGAACAGCTCTAGACAATGTCATATTTTAAAGTGTAGCTTTGAAAACAGTAATAAATACATGAAAAAATTGTTAAATAAACATATGACCATATATTTACAGTTATAACATTCTTTTGTTTTTTCTTTTGGGAAGTTAGGCCAAACTGTATTTTTGGAGATTTATTCATTGTTATTATAAGCATATAATAGCCAATAATTACACTATAGATCACTGTAGTGCCACCAAACTTGTAGCACACATAGATAACCTAATCTAGTTCAGACTACAACTCTTACTTTGGGATAATGTGCTAAACTATATTTTTTGAGATTTTTGTCATTGTCATTCTAAGCAGGCCAGGTGTGCAATCTCTGCAACAGGAACCACAGCACTGAGCGTTGTGTGCACTGCACAAAGTATACCTGTCACAAATGCTCATATGTGTCATGGTTTTGAGGTGCTTGACCAACATGCAGAATCAACACAGAAGGCAAGAGCGATTTTCAGACGTTTAATCAAACAGCGAGGGAACCAAACACTGGGAGCTGCGGCACGGTGAGCAGGTGGACTATCAACGCAGGCAGGACTGATTGATCTGCGGTGAGAGCCAAAGTTAGACACAGAGATAGGGAGAACAAGAGAGGGGAAACGTTAAATAAACCTACCGCCGGATGAAGGAACCGGGCAGGGGGGAGTGGAGAGACAGACTCACTAAGAAACCTCCAGAGAAGTTGGCAGGTGACTGAGCGACAGGTGGGCAGGTGATTGAAGTCTGTGAGGAGGGGCCCGAGCAGCAGCGGCCGAGGAGGAATCCGGGGGCAGCTGATGGAACCAGAAGGACTTAAAAGGCTCTCCAGCCCGGCTTGGTACCACCAAGGGAGCTGGAGGGATTATTCAGAGGTAGATCCAGAACAGTCTGAACCGGAGATCTTCCACTGAAAACATCAGAGCACGAGGAATCACTGGAACAGTTTTCATAACGAGAAAAGACCTGGGAAACACAGGAGACTTGGGTTAGCGTAGAGAAAAAGGTAAGCTGTCACAGACAGAGGCCTCTAAGCGTACCAACAAGGTTAACACTCTGGCGTCCATCAGCTGTCAGAGTGCTGCTTAAATAGCAGAGCCGCATGCCGCTGAACAAGCCACAGGTGTGTACCATGCCCACCTGTCAGCTCCAGCCAACTGCGGAGAAAGGAGAGAAAGGCAGAGCTGGCAGATTCCTGACACCATGTAGTTCTTTTCCTTGGGTGAAATTAATGTTACTCCAATACTGAAATCATACTGTTTGTCATTCTCTAAGCTGAAATGTTGAATGACATGAAAAGGCGAGACAAGACAAAATACAATTATTCTCTATGATAATGGATGAAAACCAGAAAATCGCCCGTCTCATCGTATATAGTTCAAAAAGTATAAGAGTTACAGGGCTGAAACTTGGCACAGAGAGAGGCATGGAGGGTCCCCACATTCTATTAGAGTTTGGTAGGTGTGGCTCATTCCCTTGACATAGCTGCCATTGACTCCCATTCATTTGAAAAACCGTCTCATCGTCAACAGTTTCCGAACCGTATGTCCCATCCTTCCCAAACTTGGTGTGTATACTCCCCCTGGGCCGTCCCAACTTTCCACCAAGTATGGTGGTCCTAGCCCCTCCCCTTCCTATAGCTGCCATAGACTCCCATTCATTTTTGAAGTTTCGCTAGGAGCATCGTAGAGACATGGGAGTTGGTTTTTCGTGCTCAGGGTTAGGGTTAGGGTTAGGCATTAGACACTCTCTCGATGACCCCCCCCACTCAGCCCGACGGCCCGAGCAGTTGGCTAGGGGATCAAAGGCAATGCACGGGCCCACGCACGTTTGTTGGTATCTCTCAGATCCAAAGTCAAACTAATTTGTAAAATTATAGTTAAGGTCAAGGTTCTGGTCAGGGTAGGTTTATTAGGGTCTGGTAAACAGTCAGGGTTGTTTTTAGGGTTAGAGCCGCAATCAGGGTTAGGTCAGCGGTTAGGGTTAGGGGCCAGGAAAATCAGGTCCTTTTTGTCCCTTTTTTTCTCTTTCCTTGTGGCCCGCTGGCGTCCGAGTTGGCAGGAGGGTCCGCTTTGCCATCCGGGTAGTTCTCAAAGAGTGCCAGGTGGGGGTCAAGCGGGCCACGGGGCCGGATTTGCAATACGGAGCAGACACACTAGATGGCAGTCAAGCCCTTTGGTTTTCCTTTAGCCAAAAGTGTGCCCGAACCGGGAATTTAGTGCGGATTTTGTTATTAACCCTTTAAATGCTGGCGGTTTTTGATTTTTTAACCCTTTAAATGCCAAACAGTGAGTTTGGGTGGGCCAATAGGGTGGAAGACGGTGCCATATGTCTGTAAAAAGTATTTTTGCGGCGTTATGGGAGCGTTTGGCGAGGGCTGGGGTCGGACAAAGGGGTCACCGCTCGGACTCAGGGGCTCACCGCTTTTGTTTTTTGGGCTTTTGAGCGCCAGTGTGGGCTAAGGCGGGCCAAAGGGGTGTTGTGCTGGACACTGGGTGGGCTCTGGAGGACCAGGGGCTGTTCCGCGGGGGTCGGTGCGGGCCCAGAGTGCTCCTTCTCCGGGGAGAGGCGCTCCACTCGCTCGGCTGGTTCTGGAGGTGCGGCGGATGCTGGGTTTTTCAATCTTTGCTATTTAAAAGTGCAAGTTGAAAGCGGGTTAACTAAAAAATGGGTTCTGGACCCATGCCCTGCCAATTGTCGGCACCCAGTGATGCGAACTTCTGTCCACTTAATATATTGCATATATTTCCTATTTAAACTGCTCCGGGTCTCGGAGATCTAAGCCCACGGGCCCTGTGCGGCTTTCCCCAGGGGTCAAAGGTCAAGTGCCGTGCGGCCCTCTGTCCGTTTAATGAACACCTGTGTCCCCAGCATGGATCTCCATGGGCCCGGTCCCTGGTTCTGGACCATGGGCCCGGTCCATGGGTTTGTGCTGGGCCCTTGGTGATCCATGGGCCCTGTTCATGGTCCTGCAGCGGGCCCTTGGTGCTTCTTCTCTGGGGAGAGGAGCTCCGTGGGCCCGGTCCCTGGTTCCGGAGCCTGGTTCCGGACCGGGTCTCTGGTTCTGGACCCATGCCGTGCCAATTGTCGGCACCCAGTGATGCATACCTCTGTCCAATTAATACATTGTATACATTTCCTATTTAAACTGCTCCGGGTCTCTGAGATCTAAGCCCACGGGCCCTGTCCATGGTCCTGCGGCGGGCCCTTGGTGCTCTGTCTCTGGGGAGAGGAGCTCCATGGGCCCTGTCCCTGGTTCTGGACCCATCCCGTGCCAATTGTCGGCACCCAGTGATGCATACATCTGTCCAATTAATATTGTATATATTTCCTATTTAAACTGCTCCAGGTCACCCCGAGATTGGAGCTCCATGGGCCCG